>NC_058131.1:538314864-538418009 GCF_016433145.1 Gracilinanus agilis
AGATCATTGGTTTCTAAATGTTCGATTCTAGCCTTTAAGAACTGGTTTTCGGCTCTAATGTTTTGGTTTTCCTTTTCAATCTGGTCATTTTTGGTCTTCAGTTGTCTTGTCTCACTTTCCAATTGCGAAATTCTGCCTTTTAAACTGTTATTTTCTTGCCAGATTTCTTCCATCTTCCTCAGCATTTCATTTTTAAACTCTTCCATAACTTGTGACCAGCTTTCATTTTTTTGGGGAGGTTTGGATTTTTGTTTTCCCTCCTCTGTTGTCTGGATTTTCTCTGTGTAGAAGTTGTCCAGTGTTCCAGAGTTTCTCTTGATGGTCTTTTTCTTCTGGACTTCCTTATTGCTGGCCATTGTTAGCCCCGCCCCTTTTCCACTTTGTCTTTGCACTCCGGGTCTGCCTGGGCCGCAGAAGGTAGTGAAAGTCCATGGGCTGGAGATCTTTATTCGCCCCTGAGGCGATGCCTTCAGTGCTTGGGAAAGACCTCATTTTAGGGGCCTTTGTCCAGGCCGGAGGCGGTGCCTTCACCCACGTGGGCGCTCAGGGAAAGTCCCAGCCACCTGGGGTCCCTCTTCTTGCAGTGCACAGGTACGGGCTCAGGGGCTGCCAGTGATTATCTGGTTGCCCCAGTCCTGTTTACCGGCTTGTGCGTTGTGTGTGGGGTGGGGGAGGGGCTTCTTCCTCTCCTGTTTTAGTGAGAGCTGTTTCACCCCTTTAAAGTGTGGAAATGCCCCGATTCTGAGTACCTTCAATGCTTCGCCCTGTTGTGGGGTTTCTTCGTTCCTCTGGACTCGTTTTTATTTCCCTTTGAGGGGTCCTGTGTGGTTCGGTCAGGAGAGATCGAGCAGCTGCTCCTTACTCTGCCGCCATCTTAACCGGAAGTCAAAACTAAGTTCTATATGAGGGGGAAGGAGAGAATAAGCATTTATATAGCACCTAACATATGCCAAGTATTATGCTAAGCATTTTTATAAATATTATCTCTTTGATCATTTTATTTTAACATTTAACTAAGTAAAATGATCAGATTGAACTTTTAATGTTGATATGCAATATATAGCAAAAGAATGTCACAATTGTTTAGAAAATTATCAAATTATCAAATTATCCTAATACTTTGGCAGAGAAAGGAACCAATACAGTACTAAATTAGGTTATGAACATAATGTAAGTTATTTTAAGAATTTTGTTAGTCACTTATATCACATAAAAGTTGGGTATAGGGAGAGAGGTTATTAAAATGGGAAGTAATAAATATTGGAGATGGAATAGTGACAAGGAAAATAAAACTTCGTGGCCCAATGGATAAAGGGAAGAGAGAGAATTAAAAATTTGAATCAAAGCAAGGGGATCATCAGTTGTGAAATGGATGAACAAATTATTATGAAAGAGTATTATTGTACTGTTATTCAGATGATATGATTGTTTACATTCAGAATCCTTGATGGTTAAATAAAAAAATAGTCAAAACAATTAACAACTTCAGAGTTGCAGGATATAAAATAAACCCACACAAATCATCAGCATTTCTATATATTACCAACAAAACATAGCAGGAAAAGGCAGAAAGTTCCATTTAAAATAAATACAGATAGTATAAAATGCTTCCTAGCCTATCTTCCAAGACACGAATAAGGATTATATAAACACAGTTACTAAACACTCTTCACACAAATAAAGACAGTTCTAAATAACTAGATAAATATTACTACTCATGAGTATACTGAACCAATATAATAAAAATGACAGTATTAACTAAACTGACCTACTTATACAGTGCTATACCAATAAAACAATCAAAGAATTACTTTATAGAGCTAGAAAAAATAATAACTAAATCCATGTGAGAGAAAAAAAATCAAGAATATCAAGAGAATCAATGAAAAAAATGGGAGAAGTCCAGAACTAGGTGTCAAAATATACTACAAAACTGATATCCTAATAATTTTGTACTGGATAATAGAGTGGTTGATTGATGGAATAGAATCAGTACATAATATACAGAAGCACATTTACCTTTGATAAACCCAAAAATCTCAGCTATTAGGGTAAGAACTCAGTATCTGATAAAACCTTCTGGGAAAATTGGGAAGTGGTCTGGCAGAAACTAGATATAGACCATCATCTCATACCATAAACCAAGACAAGCTCAAAATCAGTACATATCTAAAAATAAGTTGCATCATAAGCAAATTAGTGAAGCATGAAATTACCTGTTAGAACAGTGGATAGGGGAAGAATTCATGATTGAATAAAAGATAGAAAAGATCATAGAATCTAAAGTAAAAATTTTTTGATTGTATAAAATTAAGTTTTTGCACAAACAAAAATGCTAAAAATAAAGCTATAATTAGAAGAAAAGCAGGAAACTGGAAGGAGGAATCTTTACAATAATTTTTGATTCATTCTCAAATATATAAAGAACTGAGCCAAAATTATAAGAATCATTGCCCTTTCCCATTTGATAGATGGTCAAGGAATTTGAATGAGAAGACTTTAGTGGAAGAAATCAAAGCTACCAATAGTCATATAAAAATGGTTAAAATAACTAATAATTAGAGAAACGTAAATTAAAACAACTCTGAGGTACCACCTCATATCTTTCAGTATGGCTAACATGATACTCACCAGCTTCATGACACTGAGCAAGTCACTTAATCCTATTTGCCACAGTTTCCTCATCTGTAAAATGAGCTGAGAAAGTTAATGGCAAGCCATTCCACTATTTTTGCCAAGAAAACCCCAAATGGACTCAACCAAACAATGATATGACAGAAATGGAAAATGACAGTGCTAGAGAAAATATGGAAAATTATTGACGCTAATGCACTGTTGGTGAAACTGTGAACTGGACCAACCATTCTAGAGATTAATTTGAAACTATCCTCCAAAAATTTAAAACTATGCATATTATTTGACCCAAGAATAAAACTCCTAGATCTGTATCCCAAAGAGAAAACATTTTGTACTCTTAAGTACAAAATATTTATAGTAGTCTTTTTTTTGTGGTAGCAAAGAATTGGAGACTGAGGGTATGTCCATCAAGTGGGGAACAAGTTATGGCATATTAATGTGAAAGAATACTATTATGTTATAAGAAGTGATGAGGGGGTTGGTTTCAGAAAAACTTGGGAAAACATATGAAATGATGCAAGTGAAATGAGCAGAACCAGGAGAATAATTTAAACTGTAACAATATTGTAAAGTTAATCAACTGTGAAAGATTAAATAATCCTAATCAGCATAGTGACCGACCAGTTTTACAAAGGTCTCATGATTGAAAAAAGAAACTTTTCCAGAAAGAGAACTGATAGACTCAGAGTGTCAACTGAAATGTATTTGTTTTCTATCCTTTCTTCTTTCCTTCCTTCCTCTTTTCCTCTCTTTTTTCTTCCTCCTTCTATCCCCACCCCCTCTAGAAAATGGCTAATATGGAAATTTTCCTGACTTCATATTTGTAATGAGTTTTCTATTTCTTGCCTTCTCAATGAATAGAGGAGGGAACAACAGGAGTATCTACAACTGGAAATAATACAAAATTAAATTTAAAAAAATTTCAAAAACACGTTTAAGAGAAAAAAACAATGAGAAACAATTTTAAAGACTTAAGAACAATGGTCAATATGATGACTAACACTATCTCCATAGGTCTTATGCATGATAAAGGATATTACCCACCTCCTAAGAAAGAGGAGACAGATACATGAAATAGATAGATACAGATTTTTAAATCTGTCCATTCTGTGGATTTGCTTTGCTTTACATTGCTTGTTTGTTATAAGGTTCTCTCCTCCTTTTTTAAAAACTGGTATCGGAAGAGAGGGGGAGTTAATAATAGTAATAACCCACCCCCAAAAAGCACCGCTAAAACATCTTTAAGATGCCAATAAGAAAATCCCAAAAAAGTTTTGAAAGTAATATGTTTAAAGGCAATCAGGTAACACCGTGGATAGAGCGCCTGGCTTGGAGTGGAGGGGAATGGAGTTCAAATCTGGCCTCAGATATTTCTTAATGATATGACTTTGAGCAAGTCATTTAATCCCCATTGTCTAGCCCTTGCTGCTCTTCTGTCTTAGAATTGATACTAAGACAGAAGGTAAGGGCTTTAAAAAAGTAATGTGTGTATATGAATATAAAAGAAAGCATTGTGAAGTTTAAATCCATTATTTTATATACAATCCTTATTTTGTGTTCTGTTGTATATATGGATGTTCTCTTTTTGTGTGTGTGCTTAAATTAAAATAAAAGAATGGAATAAATTCTCAGTAAGGGTAGAGTAGAAGAATTGTTAAGCAGTATTAAAGGCTCAGCAGATGTTTGTCATTGGTGAAATCAACTTGCTGCCTGAGTATTGTGGTTAAGGTCAGATAAAATATCATACGTGCTTTGTAAAATATAAAGTGATACATACAAAATTTTTTTATTATTAATGTGAGGCAACATGAAATATTATCTATAGGGAGAAATCAGAAAGACCAGGTTCAGTTCTTGCCTCTAATACATCAGAGCTAAGTAATCATGGGCATATCATTTAACCTTTCAGTTCCCAAAGCAACATGTTAAGACTATTTGTGGTTGATGAGCTGCTGGTATGCATTGGTAGAAGTTTTCAAATAAGAAGTTCCTAACATTAATACAATCATAAGTCCAGGCTATAACTTACATATCTTTTTCAGAAACAAAATTCCTGGGACAAATCACTATATTGCTGTCATTCTTTTACATTTTATAGTTTGTAGGATTAAACAAATGTATATGTAACTTTGTAAGTGAAAATTGCTGGGAAATAAGGTAGCTGGGCACAAAGTAGGCATTTAAAACATGCTTATTGACTGATAGATTTTCTATTTTCTACCTCGTCCTATTCACTTGCTCTTGTTACCATCACATAAAATCATGTTCAGATGTCTGAAACCAAAAAAAAGAGTATGTGCCTAAGTAGCTTTTTAAAAATAGTCTCTTTACTTATTTTATTCTGTTTATAAGGCATGCTCCCTAACTTTGGATGGTTAAAACATGAGAACTGTAAAGTTGAAGGTGCTAATATTTATCAGCTACAATTTTACTCATGCTGCTTCTCTTAGATAATTAGGCAAATGATATATATTGATTATTTTATGAGCCCATCTGCTTTCTGACTGACTGAATGAATCACAAAATCTCTAAATTAGAAGGAATATTAGAGAATATCTAATCCATCCCATACCTGAACAAGAATCATTTCTACATCACTGCTAACATCTAGACTTTGCATGAAGATTTCTAGTGAGAGATAAACCACTAGGTCCTGAGGCATCCCATTCTACTTTTAGAAACCTTAAATTGTAGGAAATATGCTTTTATCATTTCATCTTTGGAATTTGTAGGGAAGGGGAAGGTAAATTTTTATCTTACAACATGCCATCATTGTGTGAAGTGCTTTCCAATTATTATCTCATTTAATTCTCACAACAATCTGCAATGTAAGGGCTTTTATTATCCCCATGACATAACAGTGAAAACGAGACTAACAAAGGTCAAGTAACTTTCTCAGGACCACACAGCTAGGAAGTTTCTAAGGCCAAATTTGAGATCAGGTCTTCTGACTTCAAGCCCAGCATTCTGTCCATTGCTTTACCAGTTGCCTCAATTTTTATTCATTTGCTCCTAATTTCTGTCTTCTGGAATAAAGTGGGACATAACAATTTTTCATATATTTAAATATCATGTCCTTTTTTAAAATCTTCTTCAGCATAAACATACTCATTTCCTTCAATTCTCATTAGCATTGTTTTAAGACCCTTTATCATCTTTTCCTCCCTCTTTTTTAAATTATCAATGTCCTGGGGGCAGCTGGGTAGCTCAGTGGAGTGAGAGCCAGGCCTAGAGACAGGAGGTCCTAGGTTCAAACCCGGCCTCAGCCACTTCCCAGCTGTGTGACTCTGGGCAAGTCACTTGACCCCCATTGCCCACCCTTACCACTCTTCCACCTATGAGACAATACACCAAAGTTAAGGGTCTAAAAAAAAAAAAATTATCAATGTCCTTCCTAAATCCTTTGGCCAAAACTTAACTCAGTGCTCCAGATGTGGTCTGCACATTGTCAACTTTCTTATCATGAACATTATACTTCTCAGTGCAACCTAAGAGCAGGTTAGCTATTTTGGTTGCCATATTCACTCAATTCATTCAATAAACATTCCTTGAGAGGCACCCAAATTCAAAATACCATGCTTTGGTACTTAGTAATAAAGGTGATCAAGACACAAAAGTAAAGAAGTATCCTTCAAGGGTAGTTAATTCTACTGATGGGAAACATCTGCATCGATAAGTAGATATAAAATTGTTCTTAAAAAAAGAACTAATTTGTAGATAAACAGACTTGTACGAAAATATTTATAGCTGCGCTTTTTGTGGTGGCAACAAATTGGAAAAGGAGGGTATGTCCTTCAATTGGGGAATGGCTGAACAAACTGTGGTATATGCGGGTGATGGAATACTATTGTGCTAAAAGGAATAATAAACTGGAGGAGTTCCAGGTGAACTGGAGAGACCTCCAGGAACAGATGCAGAGCGAAAGGAGCAGAGCCAGAAGAACATTGTACACAGAGACTGATATACTATGGTAAAATTGAATGTAATGGACCTCTGTACCAGCAGCAATACAGTGACCCAGGACAATTCAGAGGGATTTATGGTAAAGAACGCTGCCCACATTCAGAGGAAGGACTGCAGGAGAGGAAACATATAAGAAAAACAACTGCTTGAATGCATGGGTTGGGGTGGACATGATTGAGGGTGTGGACTCGAAACTACCACACCAATGCAACTACCAACAATTTGGAAATAAGTCTTGATCAAGGACACATGACAAAACTAGTGGAAATGTGCATCGGCCATGGGTGGGGGCAGTGCGGGGGGCGAAGGGGAAAGTAGGAGCATGAATCATGTAACCATGTTAAAAAAATATTAATAAATGTTTAAAAAAAAGAAAGAAAGAAATTTAGGCTTATGGGGATATTGTTGGGGATATAGATGCTAAACAATAACTCTAGTTCAACTATAAATAATATGGAATTAGGTCTTGATCAATGATACATGTAAAACCCAGTGGAATTGTGCATCGGCTAAGGGGAATTAGTGGGATTTGGGGGAGAGGGAAAGAACATGAAATATGTAACTATGAGAAAATATTCAAAATTAAAATTAAAATAATAATAAAAAATTAAAAATTAAAAAAAGAACTAATTTGGAAGAGAAAGTGATTTAGAAGGAAGTGTCAATAATGATGAGTGTTCAGTATCACTAAGGGGAGAGTAAGAAAGTCAAGGTAGGAGTTTGTTAATCATTGAAGAATGAAGAACAAATGTAGGTAGGCTATCATCATCCCAAGAAGTTCAGTCTCAGGATAGAATCCTCTCAGAGCATCAGCCTTGTGTTATCTGGAAAACTGGAGATGGGGAAGATAGAGTAGGCTCAGATGAGGGAGCTGTTGGAAGTAGAATTCCATGAGCCTTCAGAGGATGGCCCAAAGGAACATGATAGAATGGCTGGCCAAAGAGGGAGGAAGTAGGATGTTCCTCCAATTCCTTGGTAGGCTAACACCCAGTATTAAATTGATTCCTCAAGACAACCTAGGCAAATTAATATGATGTTAGGCCATTAGGCAGAATTACAGGGGATGCTATGCCTTCTCTTAGTACCTGTCTCTCCAGGCAATATCCCATTTTCTTTTTAGGATAGAATGACCTTGTCTCCCAAAGATCAGGGTTTTGTTTTTGTTTTTGAGGATGAATGGGAATTTATATTCATTCTTTAGCTAATCAAAGAAAATGCCTTCCACCAAAGCTGGAAGTATAAGTCATGCTTAAAAATTATGTATGCTGGCAGCACAACCCCACTAAGCTGTGAATTTGTTACAGAGGGCATTTTTCCCTTTTCCTTATTGTATAGTTTAAACTCAACTTTTACTTTGTTACAGCAAATCTTTTGCCATTCTCTCCCTCAAAGGCAAAATATAGGAAAGTACTTGATAAGCTAAATGAAGGCAGTATTTAACATCCTGACTATTTAAGGTCCTTTCTTAAAATGAGAAAGTATTCCTTGGATTTCACATTTCTATAGTTGATATATTTCACTGAACTGATATAGCAAGATCTCAGCAATAAATGGCCTCTGCTTTTCTTTTCTCTTATCTCATAAATGTTCTTCTTACTTGTCTGTTATGCAAGTAACATTCAAGAAGGCATACAGAAAATTGATTTGTGAGAATTAGAGATATAAATGCTACTAATAATATATTTACTTATCTTCATTAAGTATTGAGTTTTGAATGACTTATGAACAATTAAAATAGAGATCTTCTACCTCTTCATTGGTGGAAAGTGACTTATTGTTGGCATTATTGATCAGATGATTGGTACTCTTGCATCTGGAGGAAAGGAAGAATTGCCCTTAATCCAGCAGAGTTTATTCCTTTTTGATTGAAGAACTAAATTTGAATGAAACAGTGTGAGAATGAAGTAATACATCTAATAACATGATGGCTAGTCTAAACTCCAAGGACTCATTTCAGTTCTCATGTGGCTTTCTGATTGGAAGGAACCGTTTAACTTCCTTAAGGTTCTCTATCTAACATTTATGTAGGAGGCAACTAGATGGCACACTAGACCTAGAGTGACTTAAAATTTGGCCCAGACCAAATTACTTACTGTATGACCCTGGGTAAATCACTTAATCCTATTTGTCTCAGTTTCCCCACCTGGAAAATGAGCTGGAAAAGGAAATGGCAAACCACTGCAGTATCTTTACCAAGAAAACCCCAATGGTGGTCAGACACGACTAAACAAAAGCATTTAAAGAATGCTTTAAGGCAGTAGTGTCAAACTTAAATAGAAACAGATCCCTGCACAAATTAATATTATGTCATATTTCATTTTTATTTATTTTGTTAAACATTTCCAAATTACATTTGCATCCAGGTATATTGGCCTAGGGCACTGATGGTGAACCTTTTAGAGACCCAGTACCCAAACTGCAATCCTCACAACACATGTGACCCCCCCAAATACCCTCCCAACCCAGACAGGGGAGGTAGGAAGCACTCCCATTGGGCTACTGGGAAGAGGGGTGAGTGATGTGAGAAATGTCCTCAAGCACCTGTGGAGAGGGGAAGGGGAGCAGCCCCCTCTGCATAGGTTCACCAACACAGACCTGGAGGATTTTGCAAGATTGAATTTGACAGTTCTGTTTTAAAGTTTACAAAACACTTTATAAATAATGTCTATTTTTATACCCACAGCAACCCTGGGAGGTAGGGACTATTATTATTTCCATTTTAAAGATGTGGAACCCTAGCCAACACTGGTCTCCCTCCTCATTTCTGCCTCCTGGTTTTCCTTGATTCCTTCAAGTTCCAGCTAAAATCCCATCTCATGGAATCCTCTCCCAATTTCCCTTAATTCTAGTACTTCCCCCCATTGATTATTTCTAATTCTGTATACTTCTTGTTGGTACATAGTTATTTACATGCTGTCTCCTCTATCAGATTGTGAGTTCCTTAAGTTCAGGGACTATATTTTACATTTCTTTGTTTTCCCAGCATAGTAAAGTGTCAGGTGCATAGTAGGTCCTTAATAAATGTTTGCTATTGACTGACTAAATGATTTCTAAGATCATTTCCAACTCTAGCATACTGTGCTCCTAGAAATCACCTTCATCTCATCATAATATTAAGCTATGCTAGGAGACTCCTGCTCCATGTATGGTCTTTGCATGCTTTACATTCACCGTTAGTTTTTAAATCTTATAGGACTTAACACAGACACACTATAAATCAATCTAAGCCCTTAGATTTAGTAAGAAAATACAAGTGTTATAATAAGCTAGTATAATTCGGAAGGAGTGGGGAGATGCATTAATGTGGCTGAGGGGGGGAAAGGATCCTCTGGGTACTTTACACTGATCAGTGAACAGCCTTTCACTTTTACATATACCTTTGTGATTTCCCTGAGTCACAATTCAGAGACTTCTTAGCATATCTTCTTACCTGGTAGAAAAATGTTGTAGTGACTCATTTCTGGATCTTATGATGGTATTTAGGTTTCTTTTTCATATTCACTGTCTGGGGATTTTTATTGAGTCTGTATCATTGCAGGTTCTTGATGTACTTTGCTCTCTCTGTCTCTGTAATGGGGTCGCAGTAAGAGCTAACCAGAACCTAATCTGTGACAACCTGCTGCCCCGAAGAGACTTGCTTCTACAGACCCGGCTGATTAATGATGTGACAAGGTAGGATTATTATTGTGTTGTTGAGCACTATACCTGACCTTATCTGGAGCACAAGGGCAGTGGGGAAGATTGGCCTCTCCTCTCTTGGAATTCATATAGGATAGCAGGGCATTCTCAATCTTCTCTGTTCCAACTGTAGATCGCTAAAGATGAAAAGTACAGTATTCTTTGGTCCTGGACATGTTTCTGGCTTCTCCTAGGTTGGCCATTTTATATGAACTGTTTATAAAGTAATGTAAGTTGAATATTTTAAGACAGTTTGTCTAGTTATGACCCTGTCAGTTCAGGATACTTAATATGAGGGTAAAAATGTATTCTTTAGAATCCTCAGGACTTGAAGACTATGTACAGCCACAAAGCAAATTCATCTTGCAAATCATTTGTATGAACAAACTATATGGAAATCTATAAAAACTGGTTTTTGTAACCCTTTATATACATCGATTGTCTTGAAAATAGCAACTAGTTTTAAATGCTTGACACAATTATGAAACGTAGCACCAGGCTACTTAATAATGAATTGTTCTTCATTCTATGTGCCAAGGTCACTTCATAATTTTATCCTAGGCCCCATAAGCCCCTGATGACTCCTGACTAAATGATCATGTTTTCTTCCTTCTTTTGTTAGTCAAGGATCAGAAAAAAATTTCCATCTTAATTACACTGAAAATATAAAGGCACCCAGTTGCATGTAGAGGACAAGCAAACAAGCTTACTTAAGAGTGCAGAAAATATGTAGATTCAATTCAGACATTTCCAGCTAAAAAAAGTTATTACTTAGGCACATTATTATTTTCCTTTAAAATGAAAAAAATTAACCCTTCTGCCTTTACTCCATCTCTATCTTCTAGAAACAACATATAAAACATTCTTAATTGGAGAAAACAAAATAGTGGTTTTACTAGGCCCAGGTTTTCAAAAACAGGTTTTTTTCTCATTATTAGCTAGATATCCAATTTTCTAGAAAAAATCTGGAACATCCATAGAGTTCAACTGTCCTAGGCAAAAAGAATGGGATCTTTGAAATTAAGCTCTGCCTTGAGTCAGGCTTTATTCCAGAGACGTCTTTACAGAGGCAAATAATAATACCCAAGGTATTATAATAATAACCTCAAAAATGTAAAGCCATTGCCAAGAACTTTCTCTAATTAAAAGTGATTTCTAGTGGCTACTCATCATAATCCTAAAATAATCTTCATTTAAGAATGTAAAGTCTGCAACCAGTTTAGATGTGGAGATAAGTCATCACTTTCGTCTGTCAGAAATGAGGAAGTTGGTGTGGTGCAGTCAAAACAAATGTTCAATTTATATTCTATATTGGAGAAAATATATTTCTAAGTCCCAAGTCACCTTCTACTTTTCAATAATAATAATAAAAATACATGTCCCTTTTCTAGGTACAAGATGACTAGCCATAAGCTTCCTCTTCCTTGACCCATCTGCACTTCTTTGTCCTTCAGAATGTGTTACCTTATTTTTACATTCCATTTCAGCATCCGGCCAAATATTTTCCTGGGTGTTGCTGAAGGCTCAGCTCAGTACAGGAGATGGTACTTTGAGCTTATAATAGATCAAGTAGATCCCTTCATAACAGCAGAACCCACACACCTCCGGGTAGGCTGGGCTTCTTCACCAGGCTATGCCCCCTACCCTGGTGGTGGAGAAGGTTGGGGAGGCAACGGTGTTGGTGATGACCTATACTCCTATGGCTTTGATGGGCTTCACCTGTGGTCTGGTAAGTATCTTTTTCAAAGCTTCATTCAGTTGTTTTTCCTCACATTAAGTTTGGGAAGGAGTCTTTCTTATAGTTTTCAATACCTTTTCTGAAGGTCATTGTTCTAGCCTACAGGAAATCAGGAAACATGGTTTTTCTTTTCAGCTTTACTCACTAAGATTGTACAAGTTATTTTTCTGTGACTGTTTTTATATCTAAAATTAAAACTTTACATTTGCTTTCTTTCTCATAACTCCCAAGGATATGGTCAAGACAGTTAATAGTTAAAATTTATGCTTTAGTTTTTCAAGCTCAAATTTATTCTTCCACATTATATGACAATTTACTCTACAGTCTTAATGGTACATTTTCAAATGCTTATTCAAACTCATACTCCTCTTTGTTCAATCTACAGACCTTCTTTAACTTTTATCAATATACAAGTAGGTTCAGGACTTCATCCTGGGAAATGATATATAAATCAATCACTTTAAATTTTATAAAAGAATAACAGTTTCTGTTATTTTGGATACCACTTGTTACGTTTGGATCCTACTTCAACCAACAACATAGAATATCGTACGTTAGACATTTATCTGAGAATTCAGCCATGGATTGACCATGACCTAGGCTTTTAAAAAACTTTTTTAATATTTTGTCATTATTTTATTTTAATAACAAATTTCCACATAAGTTTTTCAAAGTTATATGATGCATGTTGTTGCCTTCCCTTCTTCCCACCCTCCTTCCAGAGTTGACAAGCAATTCAATCTGGGTTATATGTGTATTATTACATAAAACATATTTCCATATTATTTATTTTTGTAAATGAATAATCTTATAAAACCAAAACCCCAAAACATATACCCAAATAAACAAGAGAGATATCATATGTTTTCATCTGTATTTCTACTCCAACAGTTTTTTCTGTAGAAGTGGATAGCTTTCTTTTTCATAAGTCCCTCAGAATTGTTCTGGATCATTTTTATTGCTGTTAGTAGCAAAGTCTATCACATTTGATTGTTCCACAATATTTCAGTGACTGTGTATAATGTTCTCTTAGTTCTTCTTATTTCACTCCATATCAGTTCATGTAGGTCTTTCCAGTTCTTTCTGAAATCCTCCTGTTCATCATTCCTTATAGCACAATAGTATTCCATCATATCATATACTACATTTTATTCAGCCATTCCTTAGCCAAGTGACATCTCTTTAGTTTCTAATTCTTTGCCACCACAAAAAGAACAGCTATAAATATTTTTAACAAACAGGTCCTTTCCCAATAAAAAAAGCTTTTTAAAGATAACTAATATTTGAGAGACATCATTTAATTATCTCCAAACTATGTTTTATCACATACTCCTAGCAGTAAAAAAATGAGCATGTACTCACAAATGTCATAGATTTATTTTATTTATGTATTATATTTATGTACCATTGAAGTAATAATTATGAGTTTAAAATTTCATGTAAAATTGGAGTTTAATTTGGGGAGTCATGGTCAGACATACTCTTTAGGAAAATTATTTTTATCAGCTTTGTGAAGTATGAGTTAGGGAAAGGAGAGACTTGAGGTCAGGAGACTTTTTAGGAAGCTACTATATAATGAAAAGGTAGTAAGGCCCAAGTTAGGATGGTAGCTATGGTGTGTGTAAAGAGAAAGGATAAATAATATAGATGTTGTGGGGAGATTGCAAAGATTGATAACTGACTTAGATATAAGGATTAAAGAGAATGAGGATTTGAAGATGAATCTAGGACCTCAACCTAGAAGGTTTGTGCTATCCTTGACAGTAACAGAAATGTTTGGAGAATAATTGGATTTTGGGGAAAATATAATGTATACCTGTGATGACAATCATAACCCATCCATATTTGTGTGTGATTCAGCCCATCCTATCCACAACAATAAAGGAAAAGGTAGGACTCTTACTAATGAATAACTAATTTGGAGGACAGAATTCACTCTGACAGACAAGTTGATCTGGAGATGTGAAGTTTACAAGCTGAGGCAGGAGGAAAATTTTTCCATTAGAAACTTTGCAGTTGCCTGTGAATGTTTGGGAGCTATTAGGTTAAAACTACCCTTAGAGACCAATGCCTGAATTGATTTATTTTTATTTTTTTAATTGTCTTGTTTTGGATTGTGTTTAATATTGCAAACTACCTGATATCCTCCTTGGAAATAGGGAGGGCTAAGCACTAAATTAGAAAAAAGAGACACCATGGTATAAAAAGAATGCTGACCTAAGAATCAGATTACCTAAACTTTGCTACTTGTTCTGTCACTTACCTGTTCTTATCATCTTGGTACCATAATTTCAGCACTGTAAGCCTCAGTTCCCTCATCTTTAGAGTCCAGGATTGAGACTAGATAATTTCAAATATTCTTTTTTGTTTCCAATATTCAATTATTCTATTCTCCCAAAGATAGTTGGAATTTGAACAAGGTATTTATTTAGCATTTTGAGCTTCCTAAAGAATAATTGGGTATATAAATAAGGCAGTATTCTAATATAACAATGGTTCTGTCTTCTTTTCAATGAAGAAACTCTTTCTAATAATGCAAATAGCCATGCCTTCCTCTCTGATGTGACTCTCGTCTATGTCCTCCTGTAAATTTACCACAAAGGTTTCATTGAATGTATCATGGGCCTTCTTCACCTGTTTGCAATGCATGGGTGCCAGTTCAGCTTGTAAACTTTTTTATCTGTTATCCCTCTTTCTAATGTGACTAGCCCATCCTTTTTTACCAGTTAGACTTTTTCAGTAGAGTTATATATCACACTCTTTCTTCATAATTCCTCATTTGTAATATATGGTACTCTGATTCTTGTTGCCCTTTGAAAAATCTTTAGTGATCATAGAATTATATAACTTAAAACCTTACAAGATAAGTCACAAAATACTAGTGCGACTAAGATGGACTTTTGTTACCAAGAGGAGCATGGTGTTGAAAGAACTGTGCTATTTCCCAAGGGCAGTCTCATTCACATCCTTTTCCCTGTTCAACTTTAGGCCAGTCGCATCATTCATTTGCATTACCTGTCCCACATATATCTATTAATACATGAACTCTTTATATTGTCCCTCTAGCTGCATTTCATGGTCTGAACAATAGGCATTTTTCATTCACTTATTTTACTGTGTGATTGGTTCAACAAAAGTCTTGAGTGCGGATCTTATTTAGGAATGTTCCTAGGCTTGGCATAATCAATTAATTGTCATTTACAAACAAGAGCAACTAGTGGGCCTTACTTTTCAGGTAAAGAAGGAATCCCTATTCAATCCCTCATGACTATGGCAAACAACTTTGGTAAGAATATGTCTATTTTGTGCTTCATTATTAATACTCAAAAGGTATTTCAGGAAAAAACAACATCCTTTTGTGTAATTCAGGGAATTTATTTCATTAAGATATATGTTTAGGAGACAACTCATTAGAGGAATGCCTTTAAATAATATTTTACTTTGGGAAATAAAATGCTTTTTTATAGTCAACAAACAATAAGTGCAGTTTTGTATTTTCTAAACATGGGCTGGAATAGCATTCCCAAAATCCTGCTTGTTCATTTCTGATGCTTTCATCAAGGAGGGCTTTCAATATAGGGAGAAGTAATGCTCAGGAATGTCTTATATAGATGGAAAAATAAGCAAATGGAAGAGCAATTAAGGATTTTACTTGATCTCTTTGTTTTGAAGATTAATAGGCTACAAAGGTTTCCTATGCATTTAATACCCTCCTTTCTTATATATATCTTAAGAACTGACCCCTCAAGTATTCAAAAGTATGTAGTCTCCAGCATGGATCTCCTTTTTGAATACTTGATCTAATATAGTTGCTTTTCCTTTCTTTGTTTCCTTTGGAACCATTCCACTTGCTCCAGCAACATTAGTGGGTCTGTATGGTGTGAATCCAAATGTGGTGGTTCTACTTTCGTTGATGATGAAAAGAGTTTATTAAAATCTTGAGAAGTCATTTTAATTTTTGGTCTGTTTGTTGTCCTTCCAGTTTAACTTTATATGCCTTTGAAATGGCTTTGTTTAGTTAGGTTGCTTACAATCCTTTCTCTAAACATTTTTTTCCTTCATCTGACTCTTACTCTTTTCTGATGTCGTATTGCTCTCAATCTTGTGTCATTCAAGATTTGTAAAATGATTTTACCTTCTAAACTGGCATTGACCTTGGGTCCTTTATCTATATGCCAAGCAAAGGGATCAGAGTTTGCTGACCAAATCTGTTTTTAACCTCTTTGGTCTAACTTGGCAGTTGATCTAATCAGTTAAACTTCTATATCATAAAATAAAATTTCATACATAAAATTCTGTATCAAAATCTTTTTATCCATTCATTTTTCTTTTTTTTCATCCTCTATAACTTATTAGTTCAGAAGGTAGATGTTTTGAACTATGTGTGATATATTTTTTCTCATTTTCATTTTCTAGCATTATTATAATATAACTTATTTTAATTTTTGCCTTGACAAGTCAGTGACCTTGTTGTTTACAGATTGCAGATTCAAAAATAATTTCCAGCTGAGCAAGGAGTCATTTCTTGTCTGTTAAAATAGTAAATAGCACTTTTCATTATATTTACTGCTTTTCATGTTTAATATGTCCTTATTCTTTTCTTGAAGAAAATATTTGTCATCTAAAGCACTAAGTTTTCTATAAGTATACAAGCCTTTGGCTTCCTTCATTCTTTAATCCTGAGTTACATTTTTCAAAATATTTTTCACCGTTTTCTGTGTTTATCTTTCCATTGAAATAATTGAGCATCATAGTGCATGTTGATTTAATTTGGAAGATCTAGTCAAGTTCTTCATAAAATTTTTCTGCCTAATCCTTTGCAATCAATTATAATGCAAAAGCTAAAATTATTTTCAGGATTGTCCCTTGGAAAATATTTATTATGAGGTCTTACAGTATGAGAGAATCAAATATCCCATAATTTTTTCATAGCTTCTAAATGCATAAGAAAACCAGCTCTATCAGATCCTTAATTTGCCTCTATATACTTGTGGTATCCTTCTTTTAAAGATATTCCTTTTGTCTTCTGGCGTTATTTGTAGTAAGAATTTCTAAACTGATATAATTGATTAACTTATTTGTTATCTGTTAACTTAACTTTATAGTGGCTAAAAACTGCATCATACCAAAATAAGATATCAGAGTAGGACTTTTTTTGAAGGGCAAAAGGATTAATGAAACTAAAGTATTAATAAAAAAAAGTATGAATTAAAGTTTTAATTTTTATCTCCCTATTGTTCTTCCATCTTCTTGTTCCATAATTCAGTTTTAGAATTATCTTCACTGTGATTGAGTTTCATTTCTTCGTTCTTGAAAATCTTTTCATAGGTCCTAGGCTAGCATAGTTTATAAAAAATTTTAGCTTGTTCTTTAGGTTTGCCTCTGAGTTTACTGAAGGAACTATACTATGCCAAATGTGCTGTGACCCTCAGAAAACTGTTCCTTGAAAAATGATTCAAGAAGAAAAAAGTATTATGTAAATTCCTTGATAGCTATTCTGTTTTGTTATAAGCTTCTTCATAGCTACCCTGTTTTGTAATATTGAAGACATAAGTGGACTTGAAAAAGGTATGTGTACTTTACCCCCATTGCTAGTCAGTCATCTTCCCACCTTCCCAAATCATAAAGTAGGCACATTTTTATACTATGTCTCTGAATTACTTGAGTTTACAATTTAGTTAGTTCCTTAATGGATACAGAAACTAAGAATACCTAAAAGGAAGAAAATCTCCTGGCTTCCCAAAGGGCCTACTTTTAATGGACCCAAAATTGTCTTTTGAATATGCCTGCCAATACTTTTGTTCATTTTGTCTAATTAAGTAACATTACAATAGAGGATAGTAGTATACAGTATGCTATCTCCCTCAACATTTTCCCTTTGAAATAGAATTTTTAGTCATGACATTTTGTGCCAGGAAGATGTATCACCATTGCTTTTCATTAGCTTATTTTTCCCATTGGTATGTATGACTCAGTTTTTAAGAAGTTGATTGCTAGTTTCTGAAATTTGCTCTGAACTTGCTTTAGCTGTATGCGGTATGTTCGGGAAAGTCCTCATTGCCCCAAGAAGTGCAGACAAAATCATCTGTAAGATTTATACAATGTACTCTCATCAAAACCCAAATATTTTTCCTCTTTTCCTAATATTTTGAACTAGCCTATGAAATATGCAATAAATATAAATATTGCTTATAGGAATACAAGTAAATATATCTAAATGTGTTCCATGTAAATAAAAAGCATTATCAGTGACTCTCATCAGAATGTGAATGAATTTGGCAACATTTTAGAGATTAGAGCTTTTGTGTATAATGAAGAAATAAGTACATATTGGTAAAATGAAATTAAAATAATATATAGCACTTAATGGGAAATTGTTGGACATTCCAAAGATAATTTTCCTTCCTTTTTCAGAAATTGCTTATAAAATTTTTTGCGTAATTTCTTTAACACTTTATCCTCTGCAATTGATAGTGCATGAGCAATAATTTTTATTATGATCTTTTTTTAGATATTTTAATCACTGTAATGAGATGATCAAATATTTCTCTTTGTTTTTATTCACAAGATAAAATGAACCCTGCCATTTCCTTTTAATTATACATTAATCAATAAACTCTGTAGATTCCCCTAGTAAAATCTAAAAACCAGCCATCCATTTTGTTACAACTTCATTCTTCTCTTTTTGTTTTGCCTTTTATTAATATAGTTAATCTGTCAAGATTGATATAGTTTCTCTAGTACTGGAGTTTTTAACCTAAGGGTCTATGATTTTATTGTTCCACAAATATTTTGATAAGTGGAAATATGGTTGATTTCCTTTATATATATATATATATACATATATATGTGTGTGTATATATATATTATTATATAAATGTTATACGATACAAATATAATGATAATAAACAAATGAAATAAATATAAATTATTATATAATATATTGCTTTATATTATATAATATTTATAAAACAAATATAAATTATTTTAAAATATTATTTTAAGCATAGGTTGATAGTTTTCACCAGATTTCTAAGAGTTCATAACACAAAAAAGATGATGAGGGGCAGCTGGGTAGCTCAGTGGAGTGAGAGTCAGGCCTAGAGACGGGAGGTCCTAGGTTCAAACCCGGCCTCAGCCACTTCCCAGCTGTGTGACCCTGGGCAAGTCACTTGACCCCCATTGCCCACCCTTACCACTCTTCCACCTATGAGACAATACACAGAAGTTAAGGATTTAAAAAAAAAAAAAAGATGATGAGACAATGTTCTTCTACTAGGCTAGCTTGCTGGTGATTGGACAAGGGTGTCATGTTATTCAATAATAATAACAAATAGCTAACAGTTATATAGTACTTCCTATGTGCCAATCACTGTGCTGTGCTTTACCATTTTGAATTCATTTGATCCTCACAACAATCCTGAGAAATAGGTGCTATTATTATCCCCATTTTATAGATGAGAGAACTGAAGCAAGTTGAGGTTGTGACTTACGCAAGGTCAGATAGCTAGAAAGTGTCCGAGGCTGGATTTTAACTCCCTTTTTCCTGATTCCAGGTCCAATGCACCAATTACTTTGCCACCTAGATGAAGTATAAAGTGTGAGGATCTTTAAATTGCCATTGTATCTGGAGACCAGAGTGTAGAGATTAAATGAGATAATCTTTGTAAAACAGCATGTCTTGTGTCACATAGTAGATGCTATATAAATTCCAACTATTATTATCATTTTATTACTGTTACTATTATCTCCTATGCCTCTGAACTGACCATCCCCAAGCCTGCAATATTCTGCCTTTTAATTTATCTAACTTCCTTGAATACACAGCTCAAAATTTTGCTTTCTATAAGAGGCCTTTCCTAATCTCTGGGAGCTGCTGTTTTTCAGTTCTCTATAATTCTTACATATACATGGTTATTTGTATATTATTTCTTCCATTAGAATGTAAGCTTTTTGGCATAGGGACTGTTTTTGCTTTTCTTTATATTCTCATAATGTAGCTCATTACTGAAACATAGTAAGTGCCAAATAAAACTTCTTGGCTTGAATTGACTTGACTGGTACTTTCCTCTGCCATACTGGTGAAGGGTGCTAAAACAAGTGTGCCAACTAGATAGATTTTCGTATATTTGTACTATTCTTCAACACAAAATCTAACTGTAGATGGTTTCATTATACAAATCTCTCAGATTGCTTGGATTAAAGAAATATTAGGCATTAGTATACATCAGAAATACTCCTCAGAAGTACAATTAAAGATATTCTTTTTATATGTAGTATTTGTGGCACCCATTTCTCACATGTGCAGTCCTTAGAAGAACTACCTCCAGCTCAAGGCATTGTGTGTGGATTTATATCCACTCAAAATAGTATCTCACATTGCTTTGTTTTTCCAGTGCAATTAGTTCAAAGAAAAGACTTTTAATGAAATAGCGTAGTAAGATTTTCAAAAGAATATTCTCCATACTCCAGCAAATATATGTCTGTATTTAGAGTTGCATATATATGTATATACAAATATGTAATATATCCTTAAATGTGTGTACATGTTTATATATGCACATGCATGCCATCAGTGGGGAGAATGGCCATGTGTGAGGATCCCATAAGTGGCCTTTTATGTTTTCTGGTGATACTGTTGTTTGGCTTTCACTGTGTCCACTTACTGGGTACTCTCTGGGTACAGTGTTTCTACTGGGCCTGCTTCTTGCTGAGTGTAGTATCTCTGCTGGGTTTATCATTCTTCTATCTTCACTGTTCCTCTGGACACTCTCTGCTGCTCGCAGTCTTCACTGGCACATTCATCTCTTCAGGGATTCATCAATCTTTGTTTCAGTCTGCTGAGGTATAGTGGCTAAAGCTTCTCCCTAATAAGGGCAAACTGACACTTCATTATTCCTAAAGTTTGTTCCCAGTTAAAATGTAAGCTCCATGACAGCAGAGAGTATACTGCTTTTCTATTTGTATCCCTACCTTTTAACACACTGCTTTGCACACAGTAAGCTTCAATAAATATCTTTTCATCCATTCACTGATTCAAAGTTTAATGTCCAGCTAACAAATTCTATTCATAATGAACTCAGACTAAGCTTAGGTCTTTGATTCTCCAACCATAAGCAGATCAAAGTTTTCTGTTTTAGATAATTATTTTGCTTAGGTACAGTCAATCTGAAACAGTCCCAAGATTCTCTTTCACTTAGCTACAAATTAATTTAAGAATAAAGATTAGGCTAAGAAGTCTACAATAGTGTTCTTCATTCACTTAGCCTAAATTTCTTTTATCATGCACATATCTCAGTAGCAAAATCTGAGTTCTTTAGGGCTCTCTTTTGGCCTTTGAAAACCTCAGTTCTCCTACATATTAGAAATGGTTTTTTTCTTTATAAAACCCAACATTTTCTTTAAAAAGGATCTTTTGAATTCCTTGTCTACTTCATGATAGGCCTTAGTTTTTAAATAAAAAACAATTTTTCATATTTTTATTTTAAAGGTATTCAGAGAAAGAGAAATGCTAGCTATTCTTAATAGTCTCTATATTCACTGAAAACTTATTACCTTTAAAAAAGAATGTTTTTTATTCAAATGCTTTTCATCATAATATTTCTATTGTACATCATCATAAATCTCTTTGTTGTTCTGAAAAGATTAAATACACTGTGCATATCTGAAGGTAGATATTCAGGAAGGGATTTTTTTCTCAAAATATAGATACTCCTTTTTTTCTGTCTCCATCTTTGATTAATCATTTTGTCTTGCCACTTAATGATATTATAAAAGAAGAACAATAAATAATGAATATGGATCTTCCTTTAATATTTTGACAGAATTCTATAGGCTACAGAAACTGTACATTAAAACTTGTCACTTTTTTGTATGTGCATTTATGAAAATATGACTTTTTTGAGAATTTTGCTCTAACTTAACTTGGGTTATTTAATGACTTCTAGTATTGTTGTGGTCACTTTGTTTACTATCAAGGAGACAGGATTATTTCCTGTAGCATTAGACCCAGTGATAAGAATGAAAACTTTTACCTTTTTTTTATCTTTCTGGATTCTCCTTTTTACTCAGCAATCTGTATCAACCATCACAGGGTGTTTCTGAAGGAACTCTTTCCTTCCCTCAGTGAGTTCAGTGCCTGATTCAATTTCTTTTCCTTCCGATTCCTGCCCTTATATAGGAGACTTAAGCAGATATGTTTATGTATGCTCAAGCATCCCAACTTTATAGTTCTTCAGGCTTTTCAGTTCCCTGTGGTCTATTCCTGCATTCCACTTCAGCTATATATAGGTACAGTCATGCATTTGAACTTTCTATCACCCACAAGTGTACCACCTCCATGTTCATGAACTCTAAAAATCATTTATCTAAGGATAATCTATGATCATTCCTTAGGAGTCATATGACTCCTCAGCTTATCCTTCATCTCCCTTTCAGTTCCTTTGCCTTTGTACTGTATCCACTCTCCTCCCTTCTTTAGTTTGATCTTTTAGTAAACTAGTTCAACTCTATCAGTCTCTACTCTTTAACTCTGATATAGAAATGTTGTAGTAATAGAGATGAGTTTCCCTACCTTTCTGTAGCACTATAGCACTATTTTTTTTATAATCACACCAGATCATCTGATAGCTTGTTGGTCTTACTACTTTTCATTCTGATTTTTTTCAGGAAGAAATGATCTCTCTTCATAATTCTAGGATAGCCATATCTCTCAGATGTAATAGCAGCAAATATGGGTTCCCAAGCATTAGCTCTTTAGATTTCTTCCCTACTTCAACTTTTCTGAGCATTGCAAAATTTGTCTAGTGCATTGGGTACCAACCAGAGTCTGAAAACGTGCTGTACCACCTGAAAACTTGTTCATTCCCATTCAAGGCAACTTCCTTCATATCAGGCACTGTGTCTTCCCACTTACAGCTTGAAGAATTATGGCTCACATCATTTATCTCATAAAAAGAAAGTAAATTTATGTCTCAAAGATAGATTTGAGTTAGAAAATTCTCACTTAAGATCAGTCTATCATTGTCTATCCATTGACCCGTTATTGTTTTGATCACAAAGCCTTTTCATATTCTCTTATGACCCAGTGTTCTATTTATAAATCTGACTCTCAAGGTAAGATTTTCAAGAGTCTATCACTACTTCTCATTGTCTTTGCCTGCTTTTTCTAACCAGGCCGAATTCCAAGAGCAGTGGCTTCTGTCAACCAACATTTGTTAAAGTCGGATGATGTGGTGAGCTGCTGCCTTGACCTTGGTGTGCCCAGCATCTCATTCCGAATCAATGGGCAGCCTGTGCAGGGAATGTTTGAGAACTTCAACACTGATGGTCTCTTCTTCCCTGTGGTGAGCTTTTCAGCAGGCATCAAGTAAGTTTAATTTTGTGTGCTCCTCGGATTACCATGGCCAACTCTTCCTTCCCTACCCTCATCCCTGGAAGTTAAAGCTCATGTTGTTCACCTTTATCAGATTTCTTTGGGTCTTTTGACTATTTCTAGTATGAATTACTCAGAAAGTGTGGATAGGAAATGTCCTTATGAATAAGGAAATGAAAAGTATGGGAATGGCAACTATATGATTAATAAAAAAATTCTCCAGGGTAGCACCATAATTGGTATAGGAGAGTGCTAAATTCAGCACTGTATTTGAAATAAAACACTTTGGGTTTGATTCCTAACTGATGCTTATTGTCTATAATCTGGATTAAGTTATTTTACCTCTCTGAACTCAGCAATAAAATTACCTTAGATAACTTCTAAAGTCCCCTTTAGTTAAAAATCCTATGATCCCATAGGGTCTAGTGAGTGTAGAGTCATTGGGTAGAGTTGTTTTCCTCACTTGGAGGGACATAGTAAGAAATATGAGTTGTTAGGGTAGTCCAAGAAGACATATGATCCTATGGTATACAAACAAAAAAAAATTTTTTTTCTCAGGAGAAGTGAGTTTAGGTACATGACAGACAAGCAGGCTTGCCAAGAAATGGGGACATTTAACCTGAAGTAACTGACAGCTTGACTTTGGCCATTGTTTATTCTTCAAAGCCCAACCCTTACTATGCCCCCCCTTTACAAAAAGTGCTATTTAATATTTTTTCCCTTTACTTAAAATTATACTTATTTTATTCTGTGGCTTAAGAAAATATTGATACTTTTTATGATTATAAAGCATTCATTTCTTAATAATTATGATAGCATTCATTTCTCACCTCTTCTACCCAGAATACCATTTTTAATAACAAAGATTATTTTTTAAAGTGAGGGGGAAAGGCAGTTCAGAAAAACAAATCAACACGTTGACTACATTGACAATACTAATCTCCTTCTGTCCCCTTGCAATATAGGAAAGGAAGATATCTCAATTGCTTTCTACATTCATGCTTGGTCATTATATTTTCATAGGTTTCTATTTCAGTTTTCAACTCTTTGCATTTACATTATTTTACTCATGCTTTCCTGATTCTACTCACTTAACTTTGAATTGTTTATTTTTCATTAATTTTTTCAAGTAGCAGAGATTTGCCTTCTCTTTATCTCAATCTCCCTAACTGGATAAAAAAGAAAAAACTGTTAGGATCATATATAGTTAAACAAAAGAAATGTTTGCATTGGCCATAATCTGCCCCATCCCTACCCCCACCAAACATATATGTCTTATTCTGCACTCTGAGTCTTTCATTTCCCTAGCAGAAGGAGGGAAGTATGTTTTAGTCCACTGAAATCATTGTTCCTTCTATTTCCCTGTTGAGTGAAACGTATTTCTGTACCAACTGTGTGTAGATATTTTGGAGACATTCTTTTCTTCTTGGTAAGCTTTGAAAGTCTCAATCTCAAAAATAACTTTTTATAGTGAGATTCTTTTTTTGTTCATTTTGTTGTTCCAGCCTACTTTGGACTTTATGTTAAGGAGAGGTCCTGTATACTTGTGCATAGAATGTCTAAGAGTGGTTCCACTATTGCATATTTAGAGGTATTTAGTATTTAAGATTTCAGGGGGCCTGCAAATTTCTTTGTTCACAAAGTGATCTGATTCGAGGTAATCTGATTATTTCCGATCTTGTCTGAGCTCTGTAAATTCCTTACCTGGGTTTGGTTCTGAACAAGGAGTCAATGGATTTCCACAACTTGAGTTTCAATAGACTGCCACTGGATTCAGCCTCTGTCCCCTAGTTATAAAATTCTGCAGTTTCAGGGTGATACATCACTAGGCCTCCTGGCTGAGATTGAAGTTGGAACTAAAACCCTACTCATCTTCTGTGAGCTGAGATACATAGCTTTTGCTTGCTTCTAATCTTGCTTCTTGCTTTTCACCTGGAAATAGCACCCTCCCCTGACAAAGCAGACAGTAGGCCCCAGTTTCTATATTCTACACAAGATTAGGCCCTAACCCCCTTTTGCCCTAATTCCCATCCGTATTTGATCTGGTTCATTTTCTAGATATGTTTGGAAAATTGAGGTTTTGGGGGGAAACAGGGCAATTCATCATAAGGTGGACAATTACCCTAATACTTATCATGTGTTATGTACATATAAAGCAAAAGCACAAGAGTAGTTATAAAAGGAGTGATAGTAATAGTGACACTAAAGAAATAAAAGTAAAAGTTAAAAAAACAATGATATATTTTAAAAATACATTTAAGAGAGCAGAAGGAAAAATAGAAGTCAACATAGACAAGCAGGGAAAAATTGACATGATCATTTAAAACTTTGTTATTGTGAGGTTTGTAATTTCCAATACAATATTCTTTTTTTTTTGCATATTTGTTAATGCTTGTCATGTCCAGATTTTTTAAAAAGGCAAAAACTTGATCCTTTGACTCAAAAAGCACACATTCAAAAGAATGAGACAATATGTACATGTACATAAAAGATGTGTGTGTATATGTTGTGTATGTGTGTGTGTGTGTGTGTGTGTGTGTGTAGTATAATAATAACTAATTCTAGAGGGCGAAGCATGTGGACTGGGAAAGGACACTTACAGAAGATGGGATATGAACTGATTCTAGAAGGAAGCCAAAAGGTAGAGATAAAGAGGGATAACATTCAAGACCTAAGGGAAAGCTTAGAGGAAAAAATCTGAAACAGGAGATAGAGTGGCAAATGAGAGGGACAGAAAGAAAGCCATTGTGTCTTGATTGTAGAATATATGGAAGAGAGAAAAATGTAGGAAGATTGGAATTAAATTTAGTGAGAGCTCATGATATCAACACATGAGACAGAATAGAGGGAAAAGAGAAGAGGACCCAGAATAAAGCATTAGGAGACATCTAGGGCATGACCTAAATGAAGAATCAGCAAAGGAGACTGAGTGAGTGGTCAGGAAGAAAAAAAACCAGTAAGGAGCACTTTCATAAAACTCTATACAGCAGACAATATTTTAGAAGAGTGATTAACACTGTCAGAAGTTACTGAAAGGCAAAATAGGTTGAGGGCAGAGAAAAGGATATTAAATTGGGTAATTGAGATATAATTGGTAGTAGTTTATAGTTGATTGATAAGGTCAGAAGCCAGATCACAGAGAATTATTTAAGAAATGAAAGGAGAAGAAATGAATATTTTGAGTGTAGAAGGCTTTTTTAAGGAATTCAGGCATGAAAAATAGGAAATATATATATATATATTTATATATATATAGGATGATAACTTGTAGGAATGGTCAGATCAAGTGAGAGATTTTTAAGGACTGGGGAGATTTGGGTAGTAGGAAAATAGTGAGTACATGGAGAATGTAGATTCATGGCAGAGTAGAGATAATAAAAGAAGAAATCTGCCAAAGAAAACAGAATGAAGTGAGATCAAGAGGAATTTCCTTGTAGTGGGATTGGCCTTGACAAGGAAGTGAGGTACTCCTCATGTGAGACAAGATTGAAGGAGGAAATAAATAATGGAGAAAGATAATTGAGTTATAAGAGTTTATGAGACGAAAAAAAAAGATATCTCCATGAATGGGCTCAATTTCCTAATGAAGTATATAAAGCAACATCTTCTAGGGAAAGAAGGAGGAGGGAGCCATTAGGAAGTTGGGGTATTTGAGAGAGTCAGTATGTATGGTGAAGTCCTGCATGAGGGAAAGAATGGGATATGGAGAAAGAATAGAGAGAACTCTAAGTCAGTCACAGAATTCATTGAAGAAAGAATGAAAATATTAAGGGCTTTAGCAGATAAGAGCTACCAAAATCTGGATTTTGTGATAAATATGGATTGAACCTGGAAGGAAGCAATATTAAAAGAAGTACTAGTGAGTCTGAAAAAAAAAACAATGAGGAGAAAAGAGTATTTTAACTCAACATAAAAATCTCAAATCAAAGTTATGAGTAAATTTACAATCAGTACTAGAAAGGGTGGCCAGATATACAGTGTCAACATAGAGAAGTCAGATCTCAGTAAGAGCTAGAAGATGGAAGGAGTCAGAAAGGAAGGGTTTTTTTCCTTTTTTTTTTTTTAGAAAATTTTTTCATGGTTCCATGATTCATGATTCCCTCTCTCCCTCTTTCCTCCCCCCTCCTGAAGCTGACAAGCAGTTCCACTGGCTTATACATGTATCAAGATTCAAAATTTATTTCCATGTTATTCATATTTGTAGTAGAACGACCTTTTAACATCAAAACCCTAATCATATCCATATCAAACTATGAGACTGATCACATGTTTTTCTTCTGCATTTCTGTTTCCACAGTTCTTTCTCTGGATGTGGATAGCATTTTTTCTAATAAATTCCTCTGGATTTTCCTGGGTCATTGCATTGCTGCTAGTAGAAAAGCCTATTACATTTGATTATGCCATAATGTATCAGTCTCTGTGTACAATATTCTCCTGGTTCAGCTCCTTTCCCTCTGCATCAATTCCTGGAGGTCTTTCCAGTTCACATGGAATTCCTCCAGTTCATTATTTCTTTCAGCACAATAATATTCCATTACCATCATATATCACAATTTATCTAGCCATTCCCCAATCAATGAACACTCCATCATTTTCCAATTTTTTTGCCACTACAAAAAGCACGGCTATAAATATTTTTGTACAAGTCTTTTTCCTTATTATCTCTTTGGCTGGGTGAAAGGGTAGGTATTCTTTTAATGCTCTTTGGGCATAATTCCTAATTGCCCTCCAGAATGGTTGTACAATTCACAACTCCATCGGCAGTATATTAGTATCCCAATTTTGCCATATCTCCTCCAACATATATCACTTTCCTTTGCTGCCATGTTGCCCAGTCTTCTAGGTGTAAGGTGGTACCTCAAAGTTGTTTTAATTTGCATTTCTCTAATCAGGAGGGATTTAGAACATTTTTTTCATGTGCTTATTGATAGTTTTGATTTCATTATGTGAAAGCTGCCTATTCATATGCGTTGGCCATTTGTCCATTGGGGAATGGCTTAAATTTTTGTAAATTTGACTTAATTCCTCATATATTTGGGAAATTAAACCTTCGTCAGAGAATTTTGTTATAAAAATGTTCTCACAGTTTGTTGCTTTCCTTCTAATTTTGGTTGCATTGGTTTTGTTTGTACAAAACCTTTTTAATTTGATATAATCAAAGTCATTTGTGCTTGGTCTTAAATTCCTTCCTTTCTCACAGATCTGACAGGTATACTATTCTATGTTCACCTAATTTATTTTTTATTTCACTCTTTATATTTAAGTCATTTACCCATTTTGAATTTATCCTGGTATAGAGTATAAGATATTGCTCTAAACCTAATTTTTCCCATACTGTT
The DNA here is from genome assembly GCF_016433145.1 of Gracilinanus agilis. Lineage (NCBI taxonomy): Eukaryota > Metazoa > Chordata > Mammalia > Didelphimorphia > Didelphidae > Gracilinanus > Gracilinanus agilis. The sequence goes on from NC_058131.1 coordinate 538,343,594, forward strand.
TTCCAACTTCCCCAGCAGTTTTTGTCAAATAGTAAGTTCTCCCAAAAGCCTGGGTCTTTGGGTTTATTGAACACTACTTTGCTTAGGTCACTTACCCCTAATCTATTCCATTGATCCATCCTTCTGTCTTTTAGCCAGTACTATATTATTTTGATGACCACTGCTTTATAGTACAGTTTAAGATCTGGTACTGCTTCACTTTTATTTCCTTATTTTCCTTGATAATCTTGATCATTTGTTCTTCCAGATGAACTTTGTTATAATTTTTTCTAATTCTATAAAAAAGTTTTTTGGTAGTTTGATATGGATGGCACTGAATAAATAGATTAATTTGGGTGAGATTGTTATTTTTATTGTTAGCTCATCCTACCCATGAAGCAATTAATGTTTTCTTAATTATTTAGATCTAGTTTTATTGTGTGAAAAATGTTTGTAGTTGTGTTCATATACTTCCTGTGTTTGTCTTAGCAGATAGATTCCTTTTATTTATATTGTCTAGAGTGATTTTGAATGGAGTTTCTCTTTCTAAGTCCAGCTGCTGAAGTTTGTTGGAAATATATAATGGTGATGATTTATATGGGTTTATCTGGAACCCTGCAACTTTGCTAAAGTTGCTAATTATTTCCACCAGGCTTTTAGTTGATTTCTGGGTTCTTTAAATATACCATCTTGTGGGGATATGATTGGGGATGTAGACTCTAAATCAGTGATGGGCAAACTTTTTAAAGAGGGGGCCAAAGGAAAGGAAATGCTCATCTGTTGTTATGTAGAGATGGATGCATGGAATCCCTGCAAAGATACAGGGACAGCCTCACCCAGAATTCCAGGGGACCCCCCTGGAGAACTTTGGGTGAGGGGGCAGTTGAGAAGAGTGGGCAATTGCTTTGTGGGGGTTAAGGTGAGCAGACAGACTGCTTACTGCTCCAGACTTGGGGGGTTCACCTGAGTGGCAATTGTGGCATAAGCCAGTGTGGTTTCTTCTCAGGGGTTAGCTTGTTTGTTAGAATTAATCCTTATCAATATCAATATAATAATTATTTAGTGATTTAGTGATTAGATATATAAATTATGTAACAAGAGAGCCAGTTGAGTTAGGTGCCTTCACCCCCTCCTGTGGTGGGGGGGGGGGGAAGGGCAGCTTCAACCTAATAGATCAGGGTCACCTTTCCTTATCCCAAAACCTTCATTAACCCCTCTGGTTTTCCTTTTTACTTCTTAATATAAGCTTTACCTTCAAAATCTGTGCCTGGAAATTATTTGGGGGAATACTCACAACTCAAGTCTGGTCATCTAGTTTGAATCCTGTCAGCTGCCAGTTTTAAGACGATCATTTATCTCAGTCCTCAACAGTTAGATAGCTAGCTTCTACTTATTCCTCTATGAGACCTATGAGGAATATAAATTGAAGAAAGGGAACATTATTGGGGTTCAGCCATAACAGAAACTTACCAGAAGAATCTTAGTCAGTCTCCATTTTCCAACTGAAACATCAACTGCTTAGGGGGGATGGGTTTGAGATCCAGGAGTGTCTAACCCCCTCTTTTCTCACTGAAGCCTGTCAATCAGTGTCTGTGACTTGAAGGTTTACTGGCCCTGACACATTTATCTGCTTCTCCAAATTATCTGTTATTATCATCATAACAGTTTTGGCCAGCCAGCCTAGGATTTTTACTCTTGAACCTAGTGGAGAAGAGATATATGGCCAGTATGATCAGTAGAGGAATTATTACTTTGGGGTGCTCTGGAGTTTTACTGTATGGGATTTGGCAGACTTGTGCCACATTTTGATTTGTCACAGTTCCCCAATTTTTTAAAACAGTGATAGAACTTTATGACACTTACCTTTGGCTAACGATAACAGTAGGGGATGCCTTGGCTTATGTACGATCAGGGATAGCCATGACTGCAACTTGCTATGGGGCCCTAATGATTTTGAGGAAGGTACTGGCTTTCACATTTGGAAAGGCTGAAGTTACTAACCCGGTTATGGAACAGATGTTGGAACATATGAAGACACTGATAGAGATTAACAAACAGATTAGAGAAGGGAAGGAATTAGATGCCAAGACGATTATGCGATTGGAAATAATAGAGAACACGGTCACAACAAAGAAGGGGGGTGAAATAAAACAAGAGATTAAAAATGACAACCCAGAAAAGCAAGAAGTTGCAGGGGCAGAGGCAGTCTATTTTTAAGGCAACTCTTTCGAAGTTTCATTGTATTGTATCCTACTCATTGTATTCATCAGATTAGGAATAATGTCACACAGCTGGATAGAACATTTCAGGGGGCTGCATTTGGCCTTCGGGCTTTAGTTAGCCCATCACTGCTCTGAATGATCACTCTATTGCAAATATTAGTAATATGGAAATAGGTCTTGATCAATGATACTTGTAAAACCCAATTGAATTACACGTTGGCTATGGGAGGGGAAGGGAGATGGAGAGAGAAAAAACATGAATCATGTAACCATGGAAAAATATTCTAAATTAAATAAGTAAATAAAATGAATTAAAAAAATAAATATACCATCATATCATCTGCAAAGAGTGATAGTTTAGTTTCCTCATTGCCTACTTTAATCCCCTCAATTTCTTTTTCTTCTCTAATTGCTATCACTAGCATTTCTAGTGTCGAAGTGGAATCTAGAGACCCCAAACTTGTAGCTTAGTGAGATATGATGAACTCCAAGTTTTAGTAATAGCTTGTAGGCTAGAGACCCTCAAAGCTTGTCCTTCCCTGTTCCCGTGAGGATCCACCCTGAAAGGGAATCTCAGGCTAGCAGCTGCAGACTGAATAATGGACCCTAAGGTAAATGTTAAGTGATTCTTTTGCCTTAGAAGCTTCTCCCATTGTAGCACATCTCCCTTCCAGGGATCGAACTCAGGACCTTCAGCTTACAAGACTGACATGCTACCAACTGCGCCAAAGAATCACTTATGGCTGATGTGAGGTTTCTTAGGACAACTAATAGAGTGAAGAAGCCAAAAGAAAGTGTACTGGATCAGAATTAAAGAAGGGCTCTTCAGAAAGGCTCTTTAAAGCTCTAAAAAATTGCCTGCCTTTCTATCTAGCCATGCCATTGCTGGGTTTGTACCCCAAAGAGATCATAGATAAAAATTTGTACAAAAATATTTATAACCGCACTTTTTGTGGTGGCAAAAAACTGGAAAACGAGGGTATGCCCTTCAATTGGGGAATGGCTGAACAAATTGTGGTATATGCTGGTGATGGAATACTATTATGCTCAAAGGAATAATACATTGGAGGAAATCCATGTGAACTGAAATGACCTCCAGGAATTGATGCAGAGTGAAAGGAGCAGAGCCAGAAGAACATTGTACACAGAGACTGATACACTATGGTAAAATAGAATGTAATGGACTTCTGTACTAGCAGCAATGCAATGACCCAACACAATGCTGAGGAATTTATGGAAAGAATACTCTCCACATTCAGAGGAAGAACTACAGGAGTGGAAACACAGAAAAAAAACAGCTGCTTGACCGCATGGGTTTATGTGGACATGATTGGGGATGTAGACTCGAAATGACCACACCAATGGAACTATCAATAAAATAATATGAAAATAGGTCCTGATCGATGACACATTTTAAAACCAGTGGAAATGTGTGTCAGCTAGGGGGGTGGTAGGGGCAAAGGTGTAACAAGTATATGATTTTTTAAACATCATAGCAAGTGATTATAATAATGGATTATTTACTATTGTTTTAAAATGTGTTATTAGAAATTATGGTTCCCTATTTGAATGTGCATTGTGAATCTGCTAGTTTGTAAAACCCGTTTACACTTACAGCTCATGCAAAGGCTTAACAGGAAATGAATCTCATTTTTGGGTGAAAAACCCTTCACTAGTTCTGAGCTATTTATTTTTTGACATTTTATTTTTCTTCCTTACATGTGGAATGCAATATTTGTTCTTTTCCCATTTTTTTAATCCTTGAAAGCATTGTTTCCTTATTGCTTTTCCTTTAAAATTTTTTAATTAGAGCAAATCCATCTTTTCCTTTTTTTCTCATTTTGTGTTAATCCTTTTTGATTTTACAGTGATATAATCTTAATGCAAATATATATTTGCTATATTATTAATGCATACCTGAAAAGCCTGAGACTATGGTAACCTGCCAATTATTGATAAATATTATGGGACTGTGATTTAATGTCTCTCTGTCTGATTCCAGGAGAAGTGCTAAAAAGAACCACGAGGTCATGGAGACTTACTGAGAATCTGCAAAGTGCCAAGGAGCAAAAGGCCATGCAAATCATGGATTTCAGAAGTTCTATGCCAATACTGAAGGGCTCAAATCTGGGGTTTGAGTTTTGGGAGTCCCAGTCTTTTCTAACATTTTAGAGGACAAGAGTCCCCTTTAACTTAAATTCCTAGTGAAGCACCTAAGATTGGCTATCATTTATGGCTCATTCCCTGAGAAGGTGAAAAAAAATCAGACCAGAGAGAGACATTCCCCTTATTTCTCTTATATATAGAGAGAATGGCAATTTTCTGTAGTCCTGGCCCTGAATGGGTATTTGCAAATTGCTTAAATAACTTTAATCGGGCCTTGATTCAAGGGCCTGTTATAAGTTTATTTTTCCTCCTTTTATTTGAATTTTAACTTTTTTTTATTTCTTTTGCCAATTGATTCCATTCAACCCCATGACTCAGCCATGCATCCTTAGCTGAGAAATGTGTTATTTAGAATTTTCCTCAGGGGGATGTGTGTTAAGTTTTTAAAAATCGATAATATAAACATATATATATTTAACTCTTTTAGGAGTAATTTCAGGGAGGAATGTATGTTTTATAATCTATAATGTAAAGTTTAAATTCTTTTGAGAGTAATTTCAGGATAAGGATTTTGCCATCTCCCCAGAATACAGACAACGAACCTGTTTGGTGAAGGCACCATGAAGATGCCTGAAGAGCCTTCACTGGATCATGAAGATCAAAATTGAACTTTGGAGAGTTGAATGAGTTGAATGCATTTGTTTTGAATGTACACTCTTATGCCAATAGGAGACTGCCCCAAATTGGCTTTTTGTCAATGCAGCTAGTTTTTATCCTTTTCTTTTATCCCCAAATTCCTGCAATTTAGAAGTAGACTATGTTTACAGATCCAACAAAAAAAAGGACCAATCTTTTTTTTTTGCCAGATCTCAGGGGGAAATGTCCCATTTAAAAGTATATTACAAACTTCCTGTGGACATGTGGGGGACTTTGAAACTACATTTTCGCTGATCCAATGGGTTTCCAGTTTTGGGCGTGGTGATGTCCAACATATAACACAGCTTAAATTCGGAAGTTGGCCTTCAGATGACCTCTTTGGCTACTGAAGGAAGATGGGAGGAGATGCAGATGGGCGCCATTTTTAAAAATAGTCAGGCGTGGTCGTATATATTTTTACCAACATGGCCATGGAAATTAAAATATTATTTTTCCTCATAATATCAGCCTTTATCATTTTTAATCCTTACAGGGGGAAGGTGAAGGGGAAAGTGAGAACATGAATCATGTAACCATGGAAAATTTTTCTAAAAAAGAAATAAAGGGAAAAAAAAAGAAAGGCTCTTTAAGCAAGTCCAGTGTTGGGTGGCCTGGGCTGAAACAGAGCAACACAAAACTGTTTATTGTGTAAAACACTCATTTTACAGACTTTTGAGTGCACAAGTTTAAAATAATTTTACTGATATGTTTTATATTTTATAGCAATAAATTTTATCCAATTATCCCTCCAACTTCACCCTCCTAGAAAGTCATCTCATATTATAAAAATAATACTTTTTTACAGTAATTTTTTTCACTATTTATATGTAAAAACCATTTTTGATATTCATTTTCTGACACTCTGAGTTCTACATTCTATCTCTTCTTTCCTTCCTCCTCCCAAGACAATAAGCAAGATGTTATTGGTTATACATATGTTGTCAAATAAAACATATTTCCATATTTGTCATGTTGCGGAAGAAGACAAAAAAATGAAGAAAAAAGAAAGTGAAAAATGGTCTGCTTTAGTCTGTCTTTTAGACTCTTATCAGTTCTTTCATCCTAAGTCCTTCAGAATTGTCTTGGATCATTTTATCAATCAGAATAATTAAGCTATTCAGTGTTGTTCATTGTACATTATTGTTGTCTCTGGATGTAATGCACTAGTTCTGCTCACTTCATTCTGCATCAGTTCATATAGTCTTTTCCAGATTTTAATGAAATTCTCCTGTTTATCATTTCTTTTTAAAAATATTTTATTTACCCCCTAATTATACATTAAAAGATCTGTTATAGATTTTAGTTGTGCAACCATATAAAATAATTTTCCATATTAATCATTTTGTGGAAGAGATCTCAGAAGGAGAAGGAAAATGAAACATAATATGTTTCAGTCTGCATTTATATTCTATCAGTTCTTTCCCTGGAGTCAGATGGCATTTTTCATCATGAGTTTAATACTGTCTGGGATCATTGCATTGCTGAGAATGACTAGGTTATTCGCAATTGTTCATCAAAAAATATTACTGTGTGAGTCCCTTGGAGTTATCCTGGATCCTTGCATTGCTAATAGGTAAGTCAGTCACAGTTGATCATCATGCTTTATTGCGGTTACTGTGTGCAGTGTTCTCCTCTCACTTGACTTTTTATCACTTCACGTAAGTCTTGCCAGGATTTTTTTATGATTATTTTGTTTATCATTTCTTTTTGTACAATAGTATTTCTTTACAATCATATATGACAATATGTTCAGCCATTCCCTAATTGAAGGACAAACCTTGGTTTCCATTCCTTTGCTACCACAAAAAAACACAATAAATATTTTTGTACAAATAGACCCTTTCCCCTTCTTAAAAAATCTTTGGCATATAGACCTAGTACTATTATTGCTACATCAAAAGATCTGCACAATTTTATAGACTTTTGGCAGAATTCCATATTGCTTTCCAGAATGGTTGGATCTCATCACAACTCTAACAGCAGTGCATTAGTGTCCCAATTTTCCTGCATCCCCTCCAAAATTTATCATTTTCCTTTTCTTTCATATTAGCTAATCTAATAAGTATGAGTTGTTTTAATTTATATCGAGTGATTTAAGTGCTTATCATTTCTTTTTGTAATTTTATTTTGGAAATATTTTTCCATGTTTACGTATTTCATTTTCTTTCCCTCCTCTCTTCCCTCCCCATTCCTAAACCCAATGAGCACTTCCACTAGGTTATCCAAAAACACTTATACCTAATTCCATATTATTCATTTTTGCAATAGAGCAGTCTTTTAAAACCTCAAATCACATATCCATATAAACAAATGATATGTCATTTGTTTTTCTTCTGTATTTCTACTCCCACAGTTCTTTCTCTCTGTGGATAGCATTCTTTCTCATAAGTCCTTTAGGACTGTCTTGTATTAACTAAGTCCATTACATTGTATTTTTCCACAATGTTTCACTTTTCTGTGTATAATGTTCTCTTGGTTCTGCTCATTTCACTCTGCATCAGCTCCAATTCATAGAGAAATCCTCCAGTTCATCCTTCCTTACAGTGCTTATCATTTCTTATAGCACAATCTTATTCCATTACAGTCACAATTACAACTTGTTCAGCCATTCCCCAATTGATTGGCATCCTCTCAGTTTCCAATTATTTTGCCAACAAAAAGAGTGCTGCTGTAAATATGTTTGTACAAACAAGTCCTTTTCCCTTGAAAAAAACCTCTATGGGATATAGACCTTGTAGTAGTAGTGATATTTCTTAGTCGTGATATTTCCAGGTGAAAGAGTCTGTACATTTTAGACCCTTTTAGCAGAGTTCAAATTGCTTTCCAGAATGGTGGTCAGATAAGATCACAACTCTACCGACAGTGTATTAGTATCCCAATTTTCTCAAATCCCCTTCAACAATTATCAGTTTCCTTTTCTGTGATATTAGCCAATCTGATAGGTGTGAGGTGGTACTTCAGAGTTGTTTCAATTTGTATTTATCTAATCAATAATTATTTGGAGCATTTTTTCATGTTGCTACAGATAACTTTGATTTTTTCAACTGAAAACTGCCTGTTTATAACCTCTGACTACTTATCAATGAGGGAATTATTTGTGTTCTTAAACAAATGCAACTCAGTTCTCTATATATTTGAGAAATAAGGCCTTTGTCAGGGATACTTGCTGTAAAAATTTATCTCATTTTTCTATTTTCCCTATAACCTTGGTTATATTGGTTTAGTTTGTTCAAGACTTTTTAAATTTAATGTACTGAAAATTATCTATTTTATATCTTATAATTTGCTCTTTCTGTTCTTTGGCCATAAATTCTTACTTTGTCCATAGATTTGACAGGTAAATTATTCTATGCTCCCCTAATTTGCTTATGGTAGAACCCTTTATGTCTAAATCTTGTACCCATTTTGTTCTTATCTTGGTATACAATGTAAGATGTTGGTTTATACCTAGTTTGTGCCATACTGTTTTCTAGTTTCTCAGTAGTTTTTATCAGTTAGTGAATTCCTATCTCAGAGATTTAACTCTTTTATGCCTTTTTATATGAAGTGATTTATCCCCTTCTATCTGTCCTTCTTTCTTCTCTGTATGCATTCATCTTTCTCACTCCTTAATTTTTTATATCACCTCATCATATTCAATTTGCTCCAGTGTACTGTGTCTAGGTATACTCCTTCTAACTGCCCTAATAATTATAATGTTCTTAAGAATTACAAGTATTTTCTGATGTAGGAATATAAATAGTTTAATCTTATTTAATCCCTTATGTTTTCTGTTTCTTATTTACCTTTTTATGCTTCTCTTGGGTCTTATATCTGGACATAAGATTTTCTGTTCAACTTTGGCCTTTTCATTAGGAATGCTTGAAGTGCCTTTTTGTATTTCTTTTACCAAGCTGTTGATATTTTTTCATGATTCTCTAGTATCACTCCTGCTTCTTTATCCAGTTTTTCTTCTACTTCTCTTGTATGATTTTTAAACTCCTCTAAGAACTTTTTTTCTCATTTTCTTTTGAGGCTTCATATGTAGCTATATTGGCATTGTTGTCCTCTTTTGAGTTTTTTTTTAGCATTTTGATCTTCCCTGTCACTTAAGTAATTTTCTGTTGTCAGATTTTCCTTTGTTTTTTGCTCATTTTTCCAGCCTATTTTTCAACTTTGCATGCATGTTAAAGTTCATCTTTATTCTTAAAGTTGAGTTGAATATTTTCCTGAGCTTATCATATTGTTGTCTGCTCCAGTGCTCAGGGACCAACTAGCTGCCTTTGTAACCTTTGTTGTGTATAGGGGGAAGCCTACCTTTATTGTGTTCTGCCTTTGAGTCCTATAGTGTGTGTGAAAGCAACTTGGCTACATTTTGGGTCTACAGTGTGTACTTTCTGGGGGTACTATGGATACTATAGAAAGGTTTGCAACTGTTTTGCCCAGATGCTGCCTTTGCTGGATTGGGCAGGATTCTGCTCCACCCACTGTCAGTTTGTTGGGTACCTCTCCTCCTGTTGTAGTTTCCCTGGATGCCATCTATGCTTGATTGGTCTCCCATCTTACTCCTAGTGAGATGTATCTTTCCTGCTATATGTAAATATATGTATGTATATAAATACATATATGCAAATATATGTATATATAAGTTCTCTTATATGTCTGGGATACCAAACTCATAAGAAATTTCGTATTAATATTTTTCCCATTCAGTTACTTCCCTTCTTATCCTAAGTATATTAATTTTGTTTTTGTCTAAGCTTTTCAGTTTTATACAATTAAGTTTTTATTTTTTATCTTTTGTAATTATCCTTATTCCTTGTTTACTTAAATAGCTGTAATAAGTAAATTATCTGCTTCCTTTCAAATTTTTATAAGATCTTTAATAGTGAGCTTATATAACCATTTACAATTTATTATGGAATGTAGTGTAAAGTCCATTGATCTAAACCTAATTTCTATCAGACTACTTTCCAATTTTACTGGCAATTTTTCTCAAATAGGAAGTTCTTTCCTAATAACTTAAATTTTCTGTTCTTATTGAACATTGGGCTATTGAGTTTTATTATTTCTGTTTCTCTCTTATCTAGTCTATTCCACTAATTTCTTCTATTTTTTAAAACCGGGAGCATGTGGTTTTGATGATTACTGCTTTGTAAAAAAGTTTGAGATCTCGAAGTGCTATTTCCCTTTCATTCCTACATCTTTCCATTATTTCTCTTGATCCTTTAGATAGTTTATTTCTCCAGATTAGTTGTATTAGTATTCTATCAGTTCTGTGAATTATCCTTTAGCTATCTGATTGCTATAACATTAGAAATATAAATTAATTTTGATAGTGTTGTCATTTTAATATATTGGCATTGCCCAACAATGAGCATGAGAGATTCTTCCACCAATCTAAGTCTTCTTTCTTTCAGTTGTTATTTGTAATTGACTCTATAAAAGTAATATCCATGCTTTGGAAAATTAATCCCAAAGTATTTTATGCATTTTGTGTCATAATAGCCACTCCTGCCTTCTTTTTCTCATTTAATGCCCAAAAGATTTTGCTCAAGCCCTGAACCTTAAACTTGTGTATGTCCACCCGCCTCATATGTGTTTCTTGTAGACAATATATGGTAGGATTTTGGTTTCTTGTCCACTCTGCTGTTTGCTTCCGTTTTATGAGAGAATTCATCCCATTCACATTCAGAGTTATAATTATCAGTTGTGCATTTCCTGACATTTTTGTATCCTCCCCTAGTCCTACCTCTTCTTCTTACACTATTTCCTTTTAAACCAGTGCTTTGCTTTGAGCCTGTATCCCTTATCCCCTCCCTTGATTAACCTCCCTTTCTACCCCCTCCCTTATTATTGCCCTCTTTTTATTTTTAAAGGCCTAATGAATTCCCTCCCCCTTCTTCTCCCCTCCCTTTTTAGAACTCCCCACTCCCCTGCTCCCCTTGGTTTATCCCTTCTGACTTTCTCAGTAGAGTTAGATAGAGTTTTATATCCCAATGGATAATAAAGCTACTCTTTCCTCTCTGGGTTGATTACACTGAGAGTAAGGTTTAAATATTACCTCTTAATGCTCTCTTCCTCTCCTTCTTTTAATAGTATTTGTCCCCTCCCCTTCCTATGCCCTCTTCGTGTGTAATAGAATATCCTATTTTTTTTATTCATTCAAGTTTCTCTTGGTGTCCCCTGCTATTCACCCCCCTCTTTCCCACCCCCCATGTCATCTTAGACCATTAATTTTCCGGCCTCTCCCAATGAATTATTCTTCTGATTGCTATAATAATGAATACTATAATAGTGAATAGAGTTCACTACAGAGAATTATACATAGCATTTCTCCACATAGGAATACAGATAATTATATATTATTAAAGCCCTTAAAGAGTCAAATTTTAAAAATTATGAGTTTTTTTTTCTTTCCCCTCTGTTTCTTATTTACCTTTGCATATTTCTCTTGATTTTTTGTGGTTGAATATCAAATTTTCCATTTAGTCCTGGTCTTTTCTGTGCAAATACTTGGAAATCTTCAATTTTGTTGAATGCCCATACTTTCCCCTGGAAGTATATAGTCAGTTTTGATGGGTAGTTGATCTGTGGTTGAAGGTCCAGCTCTCTTGCCTTTCTGAATATCATATTCCAAGCCTTGCGGTCTTTTAGCGTGGAGGCTGCCAGATCCTGTGTGATCCTTATTGGTGCTCCTTGATATTTGAATTGTCTCTTTCTGGCTTCTTGTAAATTTTTTTTCTTTTACTTGGAAGCTCTTGAATTTGGCTATTATATTCCTGGGTGTTGTCTTTTCTGGGTCTAGTGTAGAGGATGATCTATGGATCCTTTCAATGTATATATTGCCCTCTTGTTGTAGAACTTCAGGGCAATTTTGCTGAATAATTTCTTTTAGTATGGAGTCCAAGTTTCTATTAATTTCTGTTTTTTCTGGAAGACCAATGATTCTCAAATTGTCTCTTCTAGACCAGTTTTCTTGGTCTGTCACTTTCTCATTGAAATATTTCATGTTTCCTTCTATTTTATCAGTCTTTTGACTTTGTTTTATTTGTTCTTGCTGTCTTGAGAGATCATTAGCTTCTAATTGCTCAATTCTAGCCTTTAGGGCCTGGTTTTCGGCTATACTCTTTTGGTTTTCCTTTTCAATCTGGTCATTTCTGGTGTTCAATTTGCTTATCAGTTCATTTGCTTTCTGAGCTTCACTTTCCAATTGCAAAATTCTGCCTTTTAAACTGTTATTTTCTTGCCAGATCTCTTCCATCTTTCTCATCATCTCAGATTTTAACTCTTCAATAGCTTGTGACCAGTTTTCATTATTTTGGGAAGGTTTGGATATGATTACTTGTTTGTTCTCCTCTGTCATCTGGATTTTTCTCTGTGTAAAAGTTTTCGAGTGTTACAGAGTTCTTCCTGATAATCTTTCTCTTCTGGGGTTACCGATTTTGGCTTGCCATTGTTAGACCTGTGCCTTCTGCGCTTTGTCCTCACACTCAGGGTCTGTCTGCGCTCTCTAGGCTCCCGAGGTCTCAGGTCTCGTTGTTCTCGGGGTTGAGCCTCCTGGTCATCCCTGGCCTGCCCCTCTGCCTGAGGCTCCTTCAGCAGTCTCAGGGAACTGCTTTCACAGTCGTGCTCCCATCTTCACAGGGTTCCCACTCGAGGTCCAAGCCTAAGCTCGAGATCCTTGTCCACGCCTAGGGCAATGCCTTTACCCACACAGGGGCTCAGGAAAGTCCGTGTGCATTCTTTAGCCTCTTGGGGTCCTAAGTCTTGCTGCTCTCAGGAACAAGCCCTGGAGCTGCCAATGACTTAATGGGTGCCCCAAACCTGCTTTAACTCTTGTGCGCTGGCCTTGGCATTGTACGTGGTGTGGGCGTTGGGGGAGGGGCTTCTTCCTCTCTCGTTTTAGTGAGAGCTGTTTCACTCCTTTATAGCATGGAAATGCCCTGATTCCACGTACCTTCAATGCTTCACCCTATTGTGGGGTCCCTTCGTTCATCTGGATTTGTTTTTATGTCCCCTTGAGGAGTCCTGTATGTTTCAGTTAGGAGAGATCAGGCAGCTGCTCCTTACTCTGCCACCATCTTAACCAGAAGTCCTACTCCATGATAAGTTCTTAAGTGTCTTAAGTACTTTAAATCTCTTGAATAATTTAAGTACCTTATATAATTCAAGTATCATATATATCTTAAGTATCATAATTATTGCCTTCCACGATGTGAATGTACTCAATTCAAATTTATTGAAATCCTTAAGTTTTCACTTTTCTATTTAACTTTTTGTGATTCTTTTGAGTCTTGAATTTGGTCACCAAATTTTCTTTTCAGATCTCAGTTTTTTATCAAGAATACCTGGAAGTCCTCTATTTCTTTAAATGACACTTTTTTCCCATCTAGAAGGTTATGCTAAGTTTTGCTGGGTATGTGATTATGGTTATAGGCCTAGATCATTTGTGTTTTAGTCCTTTAATGTAGGAACTGCCATGCCTTGTGTAATCCTGACTGTCACTCCATGATATTTGAATTGTTTCCTTCTGGCTGCTTGCAATACTTTTCCCTTGGTGTAAGAGTTATTTTTTTTTTAATTTTGCTGTAATAGTCCTTGGATGTTTTATAGTAGAGTCTTTTTCAAGAGATAATCAGTAAATGTAAATTCTTTCTATTTATATTTTCCATTTTATTTAAGGTTATCAGGGCAGTTTTTCCTTATGATTTTTTGTAATATAGTGTCCAGGATTTTTTTTTAATCATAACTTTCAGACATCCTGATAATTTTTATATTATCTCTAGATCAATTTTTAGGTTGCTTTTCTAGTGTGGTATGTCAAATTTTCTTCTATTTTTTTCCATTCTTTTGATTTTGTCTTATTGTTTCCTGATGCCTTATGGGGTCATTAGTTTCCATTTACTCAAATCTGATTTTATGGAGTTATTTTCTTCCTTAAGTTTTTCTGTTTCCTTTTCCATTTTACCCACTTTAGTTAGGGAGTTGTTTGCTTCTGAAATTTTTTTTGGTCTCTATTTTCATTTGACCCTTTCTAGTTTCTAGGTTGTTGAATCTTTCAATCTTTTCTTTTATTATTTTATTTTTTAAGTTCTTCCAAAATATCTTTTGGGGCCTAACATCCTTTCTTACTCCTTTGAGACTTCACAAGTTTCCTTTTTCCCTTGTCCTCTTCTGAGTTTATAGTTTTATCTTCCCTTTCACTAAAAGTAACTTTCTAAGGTTAGTTTTTTTTCCCCAGCCTTTACTCATTTTTTAAGTTATTGTTTTCCCTCCACCCCCATTGCCTTTTTTCTATGTTGAAGTTCAGTTCTATTTCTGAGGTGGAGAAAGCTCTGTTCCAAGCTCGCAGTATCGCCTTCTCTGGTGCTTGGGGTAGTCCTGGCAATCTTTGAGTCTTTTAGTGTGCACTTCTGGGGTGGTTTGCCAGATTGCTTCTTGGGGGGAGGCTTGCAGAAAAGTTTTTCTAGCTATATTCTGCTTCCCCTGCTTTTGGTTTCCCTATTGTCTGCTATGTTGGGCTATTCCTTGATCTGCAGGTTCATTGCCTCAGCCTGCATGGAAAAGTAGGACAAGGATTGGACAACTCCTCCACTATGCTATTTCATTTCCTCAGGCAGTTTCATCCCTCCTAGGACTTTTCCCTACACTACCTTTTCTTTACCTCAGGCCTTGTAAAAGTAGATATGGCTGGCCTTGAGCTATTTCCCCATCTCTGCCTGTTTTGTTGCCACAGGCCTCTATAGGACTGATCTTGGGCTACTCCCCTTATTATTTTATTACCTTGGGCCACTTGTTGGGGACTAGGACTGCTCCCCTACTGGCTGTCTTTTTTATTCCATTTATGTGTATACTCTACAAGCTCCCTTTGATGCAGCACTACCTGGACTATTCTCCTTTTTCACTACAGTGAGACCTTTCACTTCTGCTTTCCCTTCTTTTGAGGTACTTTATTTTATATATTTGTATATTTTAGGGAAGATGAGCCTCCTTTACTCTGCCATATTAACTCCTAGCATTCAACTCCATAATCAATTCCAATTATTATTTTTACTTCTTTTGATTTTTGTGATTTCATTTTGTTCTTTTGCCATTTTGTTGACTTGATTTTTTTGCCTTTTTCTTGTTAATCAGATTGGTTAAAAGTTTATCAATTTCCTTTTTCTTTTTGAAAGAATTAGCTTTTATGTAGTGATGTCTTTCTGCAAAGTTTTAGAAGTCAATTTGTGAACTTAAGTTAATTTTCATAAATAAGGACTTAGATTATATAAACTTTGATCTTATTGTCATTAGTTCCATCAGACAATCAATATACATTTATTAAATGTCTACTATGCTAGTCAGTAGGGATAAAAAGACAAAAGTTTTTCTTGAGTTTTTAATCTAACAAGAAAAAACAACAGGAACATATATATAAAATAGATACAAGATAATTTTGAACAGAAGAAGGCTCTTGTACCCAAGAGATCAAGAAAGGCTTTATATAGGACATGGTTCTTGAGCTGAACTTTGAAGAAAGATTAGAATTCTAAGAAAATCTAAGTTCCTAAGGGAAAGTAAGTTCCAAGAATGGGACATAGTGCCTGAAAAAACATGGGAATAGGATATGGAGTGTTGTGTGAGGAACAATACAAAGTCCAATGTGGATGGACCATTTAGTGTAGTGATGGAGAACCTTTTAGAGACCAAGTGCCCAAATTGCCACACCACATGTGAGCCCACTGCCTTATCCCAGACAGCGGAGGGAGGAAGCACTCCCATTGGATTGCTGGGCAAAGGAGCAGGTGATGTGATAAGTGTCCTCGGGTGAACATGGAAAAGTGGGGGAGAGCAGCCCTCTGCAGCACATGTGCCACAGGTTTGCCAACACTGATCTAGTGCATATTTAATAATCCTAGAAAGGTTGGGTGAGGTGAGAAAAGCCAATTTTTAGAGCTTAGGGACAAAGAATGTTTCTCAAGTAGAAGTGAAGGTTAATTGTTAAAATATGCAAATCAGTATTTTTCTAGGTAACATGAAAACCTCTTCTTGATGTTGTTCTAAATAGAACTCTTTCTCGATTACATCATATTTTAGATAAGAGTGAACTAGACTCTCTTTATAAAAATCACAGACATGTACCACCCATGCATGTCTCTGATACCAATAGTTTGGGGAAAATTTTATATGATTCAAGGCAATTAACATACCTGTTCATGTAAGGTACTATTCTAGGTAAATAGTGTATACAAAGTACTGGGGATACAGTGATGATACAGTCATTATCTACATTTATGTATTATTTAGGTTTCACAAACTATTTTACATATGTTATCCCAGTTGAGAATCATTACAGTTTGTTGACTTAGGAAATGCAAATATTATTATTACTATCTTATAGCTAAGGAAAAGAGATTATATAATGCAGTCATAGTTATATGACTACTATCCAATACCAGAGTCTGGATTCAAATTTAAGTGGTCTCATCCAGGTCTGGTGCTCTCTTCACTACCCAGTGGTGCTTATCCTCAAGGAGCTCACATTATATGTAGTAGGAAGAATAAGACATATACATAAATAGCTATTGTATGAATTGTAATGGGAAAAAATGCAAGCCAAACTTCAAAAGTACCAATATATTTGAGAATTTATAGATTATATCCAGCTGCAGGAAATCAAGATAGACTTAATGGAAGAAGTGGCACTGATTTGAGTCTTGAAGAAAAAATAAGATTTCAAAAGTTACAGAAAAGAAAGTGGCAAGGGTGGCCATTCTTGAGGTGAGGGATGATAAAAAAATAAAGGAAAGTGAATATCCACATCATCTAGAAGACAGACTGTAAAGAGGCTATAACAATGTGGAATATGGTTGGAAAGGTAAATTGAAGTCAAATTATAGAGGGCTTTGAATGCCAGTCTGAATTTGTACTTTTTTGTTAGGAATTGACAGTTTTAACATAAGAGACTGATGAAAGTTTAACCCAAAAAAATTACCTTGTATTTATATATAGCTTTATGTAGGTACTTTAATATAAATCTATTAATTCAATAAGAAGAGCATTAGTTTGACTTTTTTATAGTCTTTGAAAGTTTGCAAAACATTTTATATACAGTAGCTCATATGAGTAGCATAATAGACATCATGGGTAAATTATATCTATATTTTATAGATGAAGAAACTATAAGAAAAGATTACACCAGTAGGAAATTCTCATAACAGCGCTTTTTGAGGTAAGAAAAATGGATGCCCATAAATTTGGGAATGTCTGAAAAAACTGTATTAAATAAACATGTGGAATATTACTGTACCAGAAGAAATGATGAACATAAACAGTTCAGAGAAACATGGGAATTGAGTGAACTGGGAAAATTATTATAATAATGTAAATGTAAACAACATAAAAGGGCCACAATAAGAATATGAAGACCTGATCCTATAAAACAGAAACTGAAACAGTTTCTTTTGATAGAGAAGTAGAGAACATGAAGTATAGAAATGAAAAGAAAACATATAGGGGAAGAATAAGCATTTATACAGTGCTTACTATGGACCAAGCCCTGTGCTAAGTAAGGGCCATTTATAAATATCAGCTCATTTGATTCATTCAACAACTGTATTAGGTAAATACTTTTATTATCTCCATTTTACAATTAAGAAAACTGAAGCAAAAAGAAAAAAATTAAATGACTTGCCCATAGTCACCCAACATGTCTGAGGCCAGTTTAAACTTAGGTCTTCCTGACTTTAGACCCGGCACTCTATCTAGTGCACCACCAGTTGATCCATGTTGATATGCTATCAGACTTGTTGAATTCATTGGTCCATTTTGCTCACTTATTTTTCTTGTTTACAAGGAAGGATTTAGTGAGCCACGGGAGTAACATATTTCAGAAAATATGTTATATTATGAGCAGTGAAGACTAGAGAGGAGAAATTGAAAAGAACTATTATAAGGATCCAGATGTGGGCAATCTAGAAATTTA
This sequence comes from Gracilinanus agilis, assembly GCF_016433145.1. Lineage (NCBI taxonomy): Eukaryota > Metazoa > Chordata > Mammalia > Didelphimorphia > Didelphidae > Gracilinanus > Gracilinanus agilis. The sequence continues at coordinate 538,361,543 of NC_058131.1, forward strand.
TCTAAAAAGATTTAGTTGCTTAAGCACTAATTTTTTTCTAAATAATCTTACCTATGAGTTGATATTATGGCATCAACTGGAAGCCTGGGCTTATATGGAGACTCTAGAATATTATAAAATTCTGGTACTACCTTTTTGGATTTATATGAAATTGATGATTTGGTCCTTAAACTTACTTTTATTATCTATAATTAAATTCCCTAGAGCAATTACATATCTAATTGATTATCATAAAAATCAATTTTCTAGTTGTTTCCATTTGTATGAATAACAACATGCCCCAGTTGACTGATATTTGTGGTTGCAATTAGTATTCCATTCTTGTCCACCAGACAACTAGAATTCAAGTAACCAAAAGCTTAATAATTTCTGTGTTCAATGATATGGAAATTATTGCTCAGTCAAGTATATTTCTAAAGAGAAAGGTATGAGCATTGACTGGATTTTATTGGGCTTTTAATAAATCTTGACCAGAAAGAAATAAAACTTTGGTAATAGACATGATTCAGATAACTTTATTCATAGCTATTTAGATTAAAGATACAGTTATAAATCAGGCACTTAAAATGAAAACTGAGTTTAGTAAAAGAAAGCATTCCAATCTTTAGTCATGGAACCAGACTGTGCTTTTCCTTGGATCTCTGTCTTAGCCTCTAGAGAAAATTTTGATAGCATATAAGAGTAATAGGACTTCTTGTCAAAAAAAAAAAAAAAGGACAAAACTGATTTCACATGCTTTCGGATTGTGAATAATAATACTACATATCAATTAAAAGTAGAACACTTTATTGAAGTAGCAAGCACAACATGATTTGGGGGTTTTATTTGTTTTGTTGATGACTTTTCTGTTTAATTTAGACCTTTTCCCTTAATCTCCTTCTCTTATTACCTGCATTAAACACCCTTTTGTAACAAACAAAAAAAAGCTAAGCAAAACCAACCAACATAGAGACTTCATTTGATGGCATATGCAATATCCCATAAGTTAATCTTTATTTTCTCTCAGAAGAAAGTGTGTCTCCTCGTTGGTTCTCTGAGACTGGGCTTGGTGATTATATTTAATAAAAATTCAATTGCCTTTTATTGTTGTTTTTGTTTATTTTATTGTATACCTTGTATGCAATTACTTTGCTTATTTGGCCTTGCAATAGTTCATACAAATTATCCCATATTTCTCTGAATTCTTCAGTTATTTCTTATTGCACAGTAATGTACAATTATAATCACATACTACAATATTTTTAGCCTTTCTGCACTCATTGAGCACCTACTTTTTTCCAGGTTTTATAACCACAAAATTAAATCTTATAGTATAGAAGACTTTATTTTTTCACCTACTTGGGAACTGAGATTTCTGGTGCACAGGATTTAGATTTTTAAAATAATAACTGTGAATCAACCTTTGAAATAGACTTTGCAGTTAACATTATCTTGTGTTTATGAGCAAACACAATATAATATTTGAAGCTAGAAAGATACTTTAGAAATCATTTAGTCTACCCTCATTTTTTAAATTAGGAAAGCAAAGAAGTATAAGATTACTTCCTCAAAGTCATAAAGCAAGTTAGTTAACAGACATAGGAATTATGCCTAAGTTCTCCAACTTCAAAAAAGTTGTCTTTCTATTACAACACACTGCTTCTCATAAATAAATGAGTAAACCTCATTTGTCTTAAAAGTGGGGTTAAAAATGTTGAGAGTAATTTTTCAATATAATTTGACTTGAAGTTTTGAAATTGATCAAAAAATGAAAAGAATTTTGCTTCATCACACTGAAAAATTTAAGAGTTATCCTTCTTTCACAGTGGAGGAAAGGGCATCAGAGAGTAAGAATTTACATGCATAATTTTTTTGCTGTAAATATTTTTGAAGGGAAAAGTGGATTTTCTTTAGAGAAGTTAAGAGAATTATTAGGATACACCAGTGATCAAAATAAATAACATGTGAACATTATCTTTACAATTTAAATCTTATAAAGTTACATTTGTTATCCCTGTTTTATGGATGAGGAACCTAAAACTAAGAGAAATTTTGTAATTTGTTCATAGTCACTCATCTAATAAATGTCAGAGCTAATACTTGAATACACTTCTACTACCAAATCCAATGCTCTTTCTATTACATCAGGCTATGTTTCAAAGGATAATTCACCAAATTAACTCTATCTCAAACAATTCAATTCAATGTTAGCAAACACTTATTAGGTGTCTACTTTATGCAATGTAAGGTACTAGGGAATGAGAATATTAAGAACAGAAAAATCTCAGCTTTCAAGTAGTTCACATTCTACTGGGGGATACAAAATATGTACATATAGGTCAATACAAAATATCTATAAAGCAATTTCAAGTGCTAATGACCAAAAGTAGAAGAAGGGATTAGGAAAGGAAAAGGCATACAAATTGGGTGTTGAAGTAAGGCAAGGATTCTAAAAGATAGTGGTACAGAGGATGCCTTTTTTTGGTCTGGTTGACAGCCTTTCTCAAAGCATAGAGGTGGGTGATGGAATGTAACATATGAGGAATAAGCCATGGAAGATTTTTGAGTAGGTGAGTAATATGGTCAGATTTATGGTTTGGGAATATCTATTTGGCTAGTGTATAGATAGTGGATTAAAGAGGAGAGAGACATGAAATAAGGAGACCAGTTAGGAGTATATTGCAGTAGTCCAGAGGAGAAGTAATAAGGCTTTAACTAGATTATTTGCTATGCTGTTGAAGAGGAGAAAGAAATGATAGATTTTATAGAGGTAAGAATCAAAAAACTTGTTAATTGATTAGATATTAGAAGTTTGAAAGAAAGGGAATGTAAAAGACATCTCCAAACTTTTGAATCTGGGTGACTGGCAAGGGGAATTGGGGAGGTTGTGGGGGGGAGGGGGCCAGGGCCAAATTGGGAGCTTAATAGTAGCAAGAGCTGAAACTCTTTCAAAAATCCTCCCAAACCAATCTTAAAACAATGCCTCAAGCAGGAGTCAAAAAACCAACAGCAAGAGAGAAAGGGGGCTCTTTGACAAAAAAAAAAAAAAAAAAACTTGAAAAGTAGGCTAAAAGAGTAAATTTTCACAGGATGAGGGGGAACAGGAAGTAAAATTGCACACAGAGGAGTGTAGGATGACCACCCCCCACCCCACCCCCCCTGCCTATTGTACAAGGTTCCAAGCCTGGGCATAGGTCAACTTAAGATTCCAGGACCCTGCCTAAACCAACAACAGATCACTCCACACCCACCCCTTGCAGTCCCAAGCCCTGGCACCAGCCCAGAGTGAGGCTCCAAACGCCATAGTGCTGGGTCCTTTCAAGCCTGTGGTGAAGACTCTAGCCTTAGGGCAAAATGCTTCACAGTGCTGAGTCCTGGAAACCATCAGAATCAGCAGTTTTCAGGTCTCCCTGTCCACAGACCCCCCCCCCCAAAAAAAAAAGTCTGAGAAAATGAGCAAATAAGCAAAAGAAACACCTAACCATAAAAATTTCTATGAAGACAAAGAACAAGGCAGATTTGGTGGGGGATGGTGAGATCCAAGCCACCATATGCAAAACTTCAAGGAAAAATGGGAATCGGTCTCAGGTGCTAGAAGAACTCAAAAGGAAAATCAAATAAGAGAAGTAGAAGAAAAATAGGAAAAAGTAATAAAAGTAATGCAAAAATAAAATAACTTTACCTTTGAAAGTAGAATTGGTCAAATGGAAAAAGAGGCACAAAAAAATCCAATGAAGAAAAGAGTTTCATGAAAAGTAGAATTAACCAACTGGAAAACGAGGCAAAAAAAAAATCTAGTGTCTGTGGGTAATAGGAAAAATAGTGGTGCCACCAATAGAAAGAGAGTTTGGAGTAGTGTTATGTTTGGGGATAATTACAATGAGTTCTCTTTGGGATATGTTGAGTTTGATGTTGCCATTGGATAACCTGATGAAGATAAACAGTAGTCAGTAATTTGATAATAGAGTTCAGGATAAAGACTAGGAATGAATATATGGATTTCAGAGTTGCCAGCAAAGATTTGAAAATTAAGTAGATTTTCATAGAAAGCTTGGGAAACTCATACATTTGTAGGCAGTAAGATGATCTAGCTATGCAGACTAAGAACATGGGAGAACCAGGAGAAACCATGAAGATGAGGTAATTGATAGTCATTAAAAGTCAAAAAGTACAAATAGAATAAAGACTAGGAAAGATTTTTAGTACTTCAAAATCATTTGTAAGTTTGGAGAGATAAGTGTTAGTAAAGCAATGGGACTGGAGTTAATGCTGAGATAGGTTAAGAACTTAGTAGGCAGTGAAGAAATACCTACATTTCTTGTAAAAAAAAATTAGATGGCCTTTTCTTAAAGTTTGACTGGGAAAGAGATGTGTAAGTAAATAGTTTGAAGGAATATAAGAGTGAAGAAGTTTTTTGGGTTTTTTTTTTTGTTGCTTTTTAAGGATGGAGCATCTGGATATGTTTATAGCTAGGAAGGAAGAAGACTGGTTAAGGAGAAATTGAAGATGAGAAAAAATGGGTAATCAAAATAATTCAGGATTGAAACTCTCAAAAGAGAAAATGGAATGGAATCAAGAACACAAGTGGAGGAGTTATCTACATAATAATGGCATCCATTGAGATTAATATTTTGCTCTATTGTTTTCAGGCATAAAGCTATTATTTCCCATTATTTTCCATCACCATTATCAACTCTGAATTCCCTGAAGAAAGCAAGGCCTTGATTTGTATTATTTAGTGACTCAAAAATAGAATTTAGATCAGGTCAGCTCTCACTAGATCTCTGAATAGCTTTCGTTTAATGGAAAGGGAAAACAATATCATACATGTATCACCTTTCTTTCATTTTCATATACATTTCCTACTAAGAAAATAACAAGAAAATGTAGGCAATCCAAGACCTTTTTTTGTTTTTGTTTTTCCATATCACTAAAGCCCTTGTAAAGGCATTTCAATAGTAATAGGGAAATAATCTGTCAGTACCAATTCCTCATAAAGTTGATTTTTCATTGTGAAATATTTGTAGCCATCTAGTGGGGAGGACAATAACCAGCCTTCTTTCACTTCAAAGCAAATAGCATCCTCTTTAAATGTAACTTGTCTAGTTTTCTTGTTTGTCTTCTAGATTATTAGACACTTTTCAAATGACAAGAGAAGCATCCATGAAAAATATGAAACCAAGAATATGTTTCATAATCTTAAAGTTTGAGAAAATTATAAAATCTCAAATGCAAAGAATAGCAGTGGCCATCAAGTCGAACCTAAGCAAGAATGACCTCTGAGAATTTACTTAACTAATTAATTATCATATAATTCAGGAGTCGGCAAAGTATGGCTCTCGAGCCATATCTGGCTCTTTTGAGGGACAGATATGGCTCTTTCTGCAGGAGCCATGAAGTCAATTTTTTTCAGGAGCTGTTACAGGAGCGCGCACTGTGAGCACTGAATGACTCACGAAATTACATTTTAAAAAATGTGACGTTTATGGCTCTTATGGCCAAAAAGGTTGCCGACCCCTGATATAATTCCTTTGACCTAATGCTCAAAGATATACTACTTAAGGTATACTACCATACTTAATAATATCATAGACTATAATCTTTGCTTATCCTTTTCTGGAGAAAACCAACTCACAAGCTGAAACAGATGATGCTCTCATTCTATTCACTTTATTTTCAGGGACAATCAGTATTTCTCTCTGTGTAAGTGATTTCCTTGACCTGTCTCCAAGATTGGTAAATAAAGATTTTTTGAGAGGATGGGTGATGAAATATTCAGTACTCTCAGGGTTTGAACACTAACATTAATGAGCTTACACTGGTATATTTCCCATAAATAATCAGACATTTATACTCACTTAATAATCCAAACTTTACTGAAAAGTGCATAACACTCTATATATACATAACACTCTATATATTACATAACACTCTATCTATAAGCCAAGATAACACTATCCTGCCAGTGAGGATAGTATTTGTAGAAAGAATAAGCATACACTTTAAGCCCAAGAATAGTGAGGAACAACTCTGAGTAATATATGTAGTGAGGACAACTCACAACTCTGGGATTACAGAGCTAATTATCTTCTTTTGGTCTGAAAATTTTTCCATAAGAATCTCTTGATCACTATAGCTCCTGTGGAAACAAATACTATTTCCATGGCTAACCTGATCTCATCTATCCTATCCCAGACCAAGACCTTACTGGGCAAGGCATCAATGCTCAATGAGTTGATCCTTTGTGCTGTTTCTTTCATAATCCACTTATAAACTAATTTCTCTGTTCATCTGAATTTGGTCTTCAGAAACCAGAATAGTCTCCTTCATTTCCAGTTTTAAGCTTAGTTGATGTTTTAAACTGAAGTGATGATTTTTAAAAGGGAAAAGACAATGACTCAGCCTAATACTAACACATCCTAATACACAATCAGTGTACCTTTCACTAGCATTCTTCTTCATCTCTAAACAATCAACAATCGGTAGAATTAAGAGAAAATTCTTCTGTGTCCTCTTCTCTTACTTCTGTTTTCTCAGCTGCAAGTATGAACAAAGTATATTCTCCTTACTCACAAACAAGGACTAATCTCAAAAGGCTCAAAGGGAAGCAGGAATAGATACATATCTTTCCTTCTCTAAGGGAAACTAATTCCTACCATTGGAGGAAGCAGGAGGTTAGGGGCCAGAAACTAGTCTTCTCCTCTCCTCATATGGGAGTGGGAGGTGGGTACCTACCAGGATAGAATTATATCTATATCTTGTTTCCTTAAGTATAATTAGTCTAGGGGATATAATTTTAAGGTTCAAGCTAAATTCTTAATTACTATGTATTCATGGAGAAAGGAGGACAGCAGTTATTAAATCTAAGGCTTAACTTCCTTGTTATCAAATAACAGTTCCACAATGAACACATATAGCAAATAGCAAAGCCAATTTATCCAAATCGAGAGCAAAAGAGAAACCAGAGAAAGTTTACTTGGAAGAATGTATACCAGACAAGAATGAAGGAACTCTCCCCTTGGGAGCAAGGTGTCTCAACTCAACTGAGAGTCCCACATCTCACCCAAGAAAAAACTCCCCAAAGTTTCTAGTGTAGCAGTGTGAGAATAAGGTCATAATTAAAGGTCCAAATGTCATTTTTCCCCAAAGTCATTGTCTCCCTTCAGCAGCCTGAAGGGCTGAAATGTTTTCCATCCAGATTTTTTTCACATTATTATTGCCTACAATCTTGGGATACTTTTCTAATATTTTTCCCAGACATATTTCAGCAAATTTTCTTTAATTTTTATGTGACTAATGCCTTTCTATTGTAGGAAACCTATATAAGAGTTTCAGTAATTTAATGTTGTTAACATAAGCCCCTCCTTATAATTATTATCAATGATGTAATAATAACTTCTGCAGTATGACTTCTGCCATTTAAAAGAATATTTTAAAACCTGGTGAATCTTCTTTGTTACTTTTGTTCTATTAGGTAACCAGTTACATTAATTGATATTAACTATATGTAGAATTTAAAGGTCATGTGATTTGTTAAATCCCATATTTACAAACTCCTCATTTTATATGTCTTTTTTATTTCAGTTTTATATAACTTTTATTTCTAAACATATTTCTTTCTATTCCTATATTTCATGAGCCAAGGGATAAAAGCAGTTAACTAAACTAAGCTAGCACATTAACCATGTATGAGAGTATAAACCATATTCTTCACCTAGGTCTCTAATTTCTACTAAAAGGCAGATGAATTTTCTTAACTTTTATCTGGGTCAAAGATTGATCATTCTAATTTCACAGCCAAACTTCTAATTTGAAAAATTCGGTAACTTAATTCCAGAAAGTATAAGTGATTTTCCCAAGGTCATAAACCAAAACCTATGTTCTTTGACTCTTATAAGATTAAAATTAATATCCAATAATTCCAAGTATTTTATCTTATAAGATTTATTATTAATCACTTGAAGTAGAAGAAAATAAAAAGAACAAAAGTAAAAACCTGAGTAAAAAACACCTGAGTAAAATTCTCCTGCCTCTCACCTCACCCCACCTCCACTGCTGCATTTCCAGGAGAAAAGAGTAAGAGATGGAGCTATACAAAACTTATATCCTCCATACGTTAGCATATAATGTAAGAAGGAACATGGGAAGCTGGAAAAGAGAGTTCTGGGGTTCAAAATGCTAATTACACACTCTCAATCCACCACTCCTTCCATTCTTCTGTTGCTTGTCTTCTAGTTCTGTTATCTTTCATCTGAACAAGGATATATTTCTCTAGTATTTTATTGTATATTCTGGAGTGTAGGTCATTTGAAATTCATGGCCTTGATGACTTTCAATTGAAAATTTATTTGAATATTTTTGTTTTTTCTTTTATATATGCTTTTAATTATTTTCTGTCTGTTCTTTCCAAATAATACAGAGTGCGCTTCCTTTTGGGTGGACGTCATGGGGAATTTAAGTTTTTGCCTCCCTCTGGATATGCTCCCTGCTATGAAGCCTTGCTTCCAAAAGAGAAGATGATATTGGAGCCTGTCAAAGAATATAAGCGTGATACTGAAGGAATTAGGGATTTGTTGGGCACCACACGGTTTCTTTCTCAAGCTTCTTTCATCCCATGCCCTATAGACACCAGTCAGGTAGGCTAAAGTTGTTTGTTGTCTAGACAAAATCCTTATTCTGGTCCTGGTTATGTTTGGAAATTTTCTAATGTATGTTGTCTTTACAACTCACATTGTTATCATATATTGTATCGTTAATTATTGTCATTTGTGTTTTAACTCTATTCATCTGCTTTGGCTTTGGGGAATGGACATAGATAGTATGGTCATCAAGTAGAATAGACAAAGGAAGAAGCAAGGTTTGTTTGACTGGTGGGGATGAATAGACCAATTTAATTGGAGTGTAACTTTATGTGCCAAATGCTAGAGGATGACATGTAACTGGAAAGTGTCAAATGCCTTTAAAGAGGTTGATAATTGCTATCTAAAAAGAGGATGGAGTTCACAGCCATCTTGCTCTGTCTACAAGGACATAGACGTTATTCAGGAAATCCTCTCCTCCAAAGAATTTGAACTTGTTACAAGGATGGACATGTTCTAGCTATTAATAAGCTCAGGTTTCTGAGACTAAATAACAAATTTAAATTATATTGCTTGTTAAGATACAAACTCTGTCTCTAATACTGTAACTAAGTATATGTCACATTAACTTAAGGCCTCCTCTTTAGTCTCACCTTGCTTGACCTATGACTTTTGATTACTCTTCTTTCTAGTTTTTCATGACACTGATCTTTCTTGGTTCTTTTTACTTGTTTGGCCACTCTTTCTAAGCTTCCTTTGCTAGATCTACTTTCAGAACCCTCAAAGTTTTGTCCTAGTCTCTTCTTTTTCTTTATTTTTTCATGATTTCATTCATTCCCCTAAGATCAGTTTTCATGTTATTTCAGATGATTCCAAGATTTATATTTCAAATCCTAGTCACTTTCCTATGTTCCAGTCCTTCATTATCAATTAAATATTGGATAACTCAAACTCAACATGTAAAAAAAACAGAACAAAACTCATCTTTCTCCTAAAATCTTCCCTCTTCTGAAATTCCCTTTTACTATTAAAAGCACTAATATTTTCTCAGTCACACAGGCTCACAACTTCAGTGCCATGCTCACTTTTTCATTTTCAACCATCCTAAAAATCTAATCCATTCCTATCCTTACTTTTCTATTTTTATAACATTACTCATTCATGTTTTCTTCTCTCTATTCACACAATCACCTCTTTGGTGAAGGCTTTTATGATTTATACCTGAACACAACACAATTTGGTGACCCTTCCTCAAATCTTACCCTACTTAAGTCCATCTTCCTCTCAGCTGCCAAAATGACTCTTCTAATAAATAAACCTAACATATCAATCTTCTATTCAATTAACTGCAATAGCTATTATCTTCAAGATTAAAAAATTCTATGTTTGACTTTTAAAGCCATTAGCAACCTGGCCCCTTTTATTCCATTCCATTCTTCTTATGCTTTAATCCTTTCCACATATTCTATGATCCACTAACAGTGGCCATTTTGAGTACCATTGCAAACAATGCTACAACTCCTTTTATGCCTTTTAAACTCTCTTTCTTATGTGATCAACAAGGAAAACTAGAAAATTTCTCTAATCTTCATGACCCTCAAAATCTCTTCAAAATAGGAATTATCTATTTAAGATTAAGCAATCTCAACTGTCTCAACAGTCCAGGATGTAACAAATGAAGTAACAATTACCTAGCAATAGAGAAGACTAATTAAATAGAAGACTAGCCCAGAACCTATTTTCCTACAATCTACCATACTCCAGCAGAGTGTAGTAAAAACCAATGCATCAGAAAAACAAAAAACCTTGCAACAGAATTCTGTACTACTTCTTCCCTTGCATTGCTTTAGAAAATTAAACAACAAAGAAGTAGAAACAAGATGGCAGAGTAGATGGAGCACCCCAACTAAACCCAACATTCCCCCCCAAAGAATTCCTTGAATCGAATTTTGGAGTGACAGAGCAAACAAGAGGTCAAAATGAGATCTTTTTCCAGCCTAAAACAACTTAGAAGATCAACAGAAGAGGTATGTGACACCAGAGTAGGTACCCAGAGTGTAGTACCAGCAATGGGCCCTTAGAGGTAATTGCAACAGCAGTACCACCACCACCAGCAGCAGCAGCAGCAACTTCAGAAACTCTCAACATAGAGACAGTAAGAGAGTGGGAAGGGGTTAGTCAGCTTTTCAGAAAGAGATTATAGGGAACCTTTTGCTGGCACTGATTGCAGTGGTACTGATTGGCAGATATATTGCCCATAAACAGTTCCAGGGTAGAGAGGAACAATTCATAACACTCTCACAGAAACAGGGGCCTGGTCACAGTTCCAAGGGCAAGATGAGCATTAACTCCTGCAGGCTACAGGAGAATAGGGAACCTGGTCTCAGTTTTAGGGCCAAGAGGAGCACTAGCATTTGTGGCTGTAGGGGAAAAGGGGACCTTCCTGGGTAAAGGCTAAAGCACAGATCAGGAGAGCAGTGAGAACACCTCTCCCCAGACCACAAAACCTTGGAAGCATAAAAAACCTGCAGATGCCCAAAACTAGCTCTGAAAGAAACAGCCTGAAGTATTGGAGTATGCCTCCTCGCAATAAGGTGAACAGAGCCCAACTTTAATATAAAGTTCAAAAAAGGAATTATCTACATAAGATAATTATAGGCTGGGAAATAGAGCAAACAGCAAAAAAAAACCTTGAACATAAAAAGTTATTATAGTAGCAGGAAATATCAAGACATGAGCTTAGAAGAAGAAAACAATGCAAAAATAACTACAACCAAACCCTCAGAAAGGAAGGAAGGAAGGAAGGAAGGAAGGAAGGAAGGAAGGAAGGAAGGAAGGAAGGAAGGAAGGAAGGAAGGAAGGAAGGAAGGAAGAATTCTAATTGAATCCAAGCCCAACAAGAATTCCTAGAAATTTTTTAAAAAGAAATAAGACTACTGTGGGAAAAATCAGGAAAAGAAATGAGGCTAATAGAAGAAAATTATTGAAAGAGAACTAGAAGATTGGTAAAAGGGGCATAAAAACTTTCTGAGGAAAATAACATCTTAAAACAGAGTTGACCTAATTATAAAAGAGGTACAAAAATTTTGCTGAAGAAAAGAACTTCTTAAAAAGCGAGTTTGGCCAAATGGGAAAAGGTACAAAAGCTCATTGAAGAGAATAATTTGCTTAAAAAATTAGAATTGGACAAGTAGAAGTTAATTACTACATAAGATATTGAGGAAAAAAATAAACCGTCAAAGAATGCAAAGAAATAAAATGTGAAATAACTCAGTAGAAAAACAACTGACCTTGTAAATAGATTGAGAAAAAGTAATTTTAAAATTATCAGACAACCTAAAAGCTGTGATCAAAAAGAGAGAGAGAGAGAGAACCTAGACTTCCTGTTTCAAGGATTGTAAAGAAAAGCTACTCTGATATCTTAGATTCAGAGTGTAAAATAGAAATTGAAAGAATCTATCAGTAACTTCTTGAAAGGTCCCAAGAATATTATAGCCAAATTCCAGGACTCCAAAGTCAAGGAGAAAATATTGGTAACAGTCAGAAAGAAACAATTCAGACGTCAGAGAGCCAAAGTCAGGATCACACAAAATTTAGCAATTTCTACATTTAAGAATTGGAGGGCTTGAAACTGATATTCCAGAGGGCAAAGGAACTAAGATTATAACCAAGAATAACTTACTTAGCAAAACAGTATAAACTGTCTGAGGTTAGAGGATGGGAAATAGAGAATGGATATTTAATGAAATAGAGGACTTTCCAGCATTCCTCATGAAAAAAGCAGAGCAAGATAGAAAATATGACATTCAAACACACTACTCAAGAGACTCAAATCAAAGTGTTTACATCCTTATATGAGAAAATGACATGTAGCTCCAAATAACTTTATTATTATTAGGGCAACTAGAAGGAGTCTACATAGACAATGGACATGAATGTGAATCCATTATGTCGGGATGATCTCCCCCACCAAAAAATGAAAGAGTAAGAAACGGGGATGTATTGGGAGAAGGGAGAGTTGGAATGGGGAACATTTTCTCACTTAAAAGAGGTATAAAAGGAAAAACTTTTATAATGGAAGTGGTATTGGTCAGGGGAAAGGGTAGCAGGCAATTCCTAAACCTTACTCTCATCAAAATGGTAACCTTATTCTATAAAAATGGTTCAAAGAGAGAAGAAGATATATACACAGTCAGTTGGGTATAGAAATTTATCTTACCCAATAAAGAAATAAGAGGGAAAGGAGATAAATGATAGGAAGCTAGTGGAGAATGAAAAAAGGAAGAGAGGATTAAGGGAAACAGTGGACAGAAGCAAAAAAAAAAGACTTTTCAGGATAAAAAAGAATAAAATAGGATGAAACAAAATACAAAATTAGTATTCATAACTGTGAATTTAAGTGAGACAAGCTCACTCATAAAGTGGAAGCTGGTAGCAGAATGGATTAGAAATCAAATCCCAACAATATGTTGTTAACTAATTGAAATAGAAGCACCATACAGAGATTTAAAATAGAGGACTGAATCAGAATTTGTTATGCTTCAGCTGAAATGAAAAGGAAAATCATGATCTCAGATAAAGCAAAAACAAAAAGAGACCTAATTAAAAGAGATAATTAGGGCAATTACATTTTGCTAAAAGGTACCATAGACAATGAGGCAATATCAAAAATGTTTATAGCCAGTTTCCCCAATGAAGGCCTCTTTTCTCAAATATATACTGAGTAAAGAACTGATTCAAATTTATAAAAATAAGAGCCATTCTCCAATTGCTAAATTGTGAAAAGATATGAACAGGCAGTTTTCAGAAGAAGAAATCAAAGCTATCTGTGCTAATATGAAAAAATTCTCTATATCACTATTGATAAGAGAAAGGGAAATTAAAATGAGTATGAGATACTACCTCACACCTAGCAGAAATTACAAATACTGGAGGAGATAAGGAAAAATAATAAACTGTTGATGGAATTGGTCCAAACATTCTAGAAAACAACTTAGAACTATGTCCAAAGGGTTATAAAACTGTGTATACCCTAGATCTAGCAATGCCTTTACTGGGTCTATACCCTAAAGAGGTCAAAGGAAAAGGAAAAGGACCTATATGTATAAAAATATTCATAGCAGTTCTTTTTGTGGTTACCAAAAATTTTGCTATTTGGAGGATATTCATCAATTGGAGAATGGCTGAACAAATTGTGGCATGTGATTTTACTGGAGTACTATGTGCTATAAGAAATAATGAGGGAAGTCATTTCAGAGGGGAAAAAGCATGTCAAGATCTATAAGACCTGTTGTAAAGTGAAGTGAGAACAACCAGTAAATCATTGTGCACAACAATGGCAATGTTGTAATGATGATCAACTGTGAAAGACTTATTTGATTACTCTGATTGATACAATGATCCAAGCTCCAAAGGCCACATGATGGTAAAAATGCTATACATCTCTGAAGAGAGAATTGGTAAACTCTGAGTATAAATTGAAGTATAATTTTCCCCCTTTCTTTAAAAAATAAAAATAAAGAAAACCAAATGATAAGGTCACTTGGGTTTGGACAGCAGTATTACAGTGCTCTGTGGAACATCAGAGCTCAGCCACAAGAGTGAGAAATTGTAGTAACTGGTATAGGACATGTGGGTAAGGCTGTTGGCAAACCATTCAGCTTTAGGAGAAAAGTCCAATTTTCAGCTAGGTCTAATTATGTCCTTCAAGAAGTTACTTGAGGCAGATATTGAGACCAGCAAACTGTGAGTTGCCCAGATGAGAAAAAGAATGAGACGACTTTGCGGCCCAAATTCTAGAAAATCTGCACTCAAAGGGGAAATCGGAAAGTTAGTGATAGAAGAGTATAAGGGGAAAAAAAGACTAAAATTACCAAAGATTTCAGAAGAAAGAAAAACTCAAAGATCTTGAACATACACAGATAAACCAATATGTAAGTTATTCATAGCAAAAAGGAGTATGGCCTACATATCTGATGTAACAGTCCAGATTTCTATTGAAAAAATTGCATTACAAAAGAAAATAACAACATTTGGTGAGGCAGAAAATGCTGTTATTTCCCAAGAGAGTATGGAACCACATTAGGATGTTCCCAAATGGTTTAGAAGAGAAATAAGAATTTTGAGCACAAAATTTATGGCCTTGTTATTTTTAAAAATGATGATGGCTGATATTATGAGGAAAAGTAATATTTTATTTAGGCCCATGTTGATAGAATAAAATTGGACCACGTGCCTGGCTAAGATCTATTCAAACTGCCCGCTAGTCACGTCCAAAACCTGAAACCCATTGGATCACGGAAAATGTAGTCTCAAAGTCCCCCACATGTCCATAGGAAGTTTGTCATATATCTACATATCTTGAGGCTTAATACTACTAAATAGAACCCCAGAAATTCTAAATAACACAGCCTGAAGATTAGAAATAATTGGAAGAATGGAAAAATATGAATCCAAGTTTGAAGGGTTAAATTTTGGGGGCAGGAGTTTGATCAAAAGTCAGTAGATCGGGCAGCTGGGTAGCTCAGTGGATTGAGAGCCAGGCCTAGAGACAGGAGGTCCTAGGTTCAAACCCGGCCTCAGCCACTTCCCAGCTGTGTGACCCTGGGCAAGTCACTTGACCCCCATTGCCCACCCTTACCACTCTTCCACCTATGAGACAATACACCGAAGTACAAGGGTTTTAAAAAAAAAAAGTCAGTAGATCCATTTATTAAACACAAAACACTTAGTTTATGATTAGGAAATACAGATAGGAAATAGGAAGGAGGAAAGTGAAAGTAATCTTATAACAGATTATAACTATACCCCACATCCCAATCCTAACTAAATTTTTCTAGAGAATTATCTGCTTGCCTCAGAGGGCAGTATCTTCTGCTAAGCTGAAGCCCTTGCCTACTCTTCTACTCTCTCTCTCTAATAATAATATAACCACAATCTATCTACCTTACCTACCCAAGTTATTAATAATCAATAAGGTTATTGAGACCTTAAATCTGTTTCTCTGACTCCAACAATCCCAGAGAGCAAGCCACACACAATCCTCTCCCGATGGGGGCCCAGAGATCCAAAAGCCCTTTCCAACGGTCTGCAACTTACAAAACCACATTCAGCCACACCCTTCTAACTGTCACCAGCTGCCAACCTGCACATTAGGGGGTCACCAACTGACAGCCTACACAGCAGGGGGTCTCTTACTCAGAAATCATGTTACTACTCTTTTTTCCTCTCATGTAGAAAAAAGGAGTAGAACCCTGTCTCGTTCCTACCCTCTCCTCTAGAAGTCCCATTTCATAGTGAACAAACTTCCCCTCATTCTGGAGGCTTTTCCAGCTTCTTCCTCATAACAATGCATCCCCAGCCATCCTTTCTGGCCCTGAATGTATCTTCTCTCATACACCCCCAATAGAATCATCCTGCATGTGGAGTCTGAATACTCTTTGTTCTCCACTGCCATTTTCACTGGAATAGGCCTAATGGATTGAGAAAGTACTGAAAGATAGAGAGGACATTCCTTATGATGAGGACAAAGAGGTTTAGAGTTGGCGAGGCTCAGAGAGAGATGTAATTATCTCAACTCCCACGTCATCCTGTTCCCTTCATCTTAAAACCCTTGGCATCATTCTCCTCTCTTGTCTTCTTTTGCCATTATTAGACAATGAAGTAGATTTTCACCTTGCCAAAGCCAACCCTTCTGTATAGACCCTTGATTCTATCTCCTTCCATATCTTCTAGGACAGGGGTCGGCAACGTATGGCTCTCCAGCCATATCTGGCTCCACCTCCTGACCAGCCAGTCCGGGCAGAGCCCCAGGATGTGCCCCAGGGGACCCTTCAGCCCCCGCCCCATATTCCAGCGCCCTCCGCCTCCATCCTCCTCCTTCCGCAGGCGTTTATGGCTCTCAGGGCCAAAAAGGTTGCCAACCGTTGCTCTAGAAGATTACAACTTCAATTATCTCCCAATCTCCTTCAAAACCTACAACTTCTATCTGCCAGTTTTTTTTCGCATTACTTTTAGAAATGTTCAAAACTTCATCCTAAAAACAACAAAACCAAAGAGAGAAAACTTGCTAGATTCTACCATCTCCTTGAGCTATTTTCTTCTCTCTTTCTTCTCTCATCCAAAGTTACATGAAAAATCTGTTCACACTCCTCTTCCCTTCCTCTCACTCACTCTTTGGCCCTTTGCAAATTGGTTTCTAATGTCATTTCTCAATTGAAATTGCTTTCTCCAAAGTTACCAACCCTCTCCTAATTGCCAGACTTAATAGTCCTTTCCCAGGCTTCATCCTTCTCACATTTGTGTTTGATACTGTTGTGAGGAAGATTACTAAATTATTATTTAGGAGACCTAGCACACAGGGCTGGAGAATTCTAAATGGAATGGGGAAGCAGGAAGTGTGACTTCTCTCACTGAGACGGACTCCATGGTGGTTGGGACAAGTTGTAACTAATGTTGGGAAACCTTAGAGGAAGTGGAGTTTGCACCCTGATTTCCTGATATCCAGAAGGAGGATTTTGCCTGTGGGAGGTTAGGTAGAGACTATGAAATCTAACCTGAGTTGCTGGTCAGCTCAGGTTGGTTTAGCTCCCTGACTTACCCAATTGAAGGTGGCTGAAGGCCTGGGAAAGTTGTATCATCACTGGATTGTGACAGGACTCTGCAGTGAAGATATCCCACTTTCCTTCCTGATCTCCATTGTGCACTGACCTGCTTTAGATTTAGTTCAGTGTAGATAAGTCCCTCTCCTACCCCTGTGGTTTGCCCTTAGTCTGGAAGTATAGAAACCCCTATTCCCATCCTTTAGACCATAGTTCCCTTAATTAAATTTGTTTACAAGTCCTCTTGTCATTTGCTTGCTGGTTTTCACAGACCCCTTGTCTGGGTGGGGCAGGGTGACAGTTAGGGACTAACTGTCACTCCTGGCAACAGTCATTTCCCTTAACAGCTAAACCCAGTTTCCCTAACTTTTTTGGTCCCATCTATTATCCATTCCTGTCTCCTACTCACCCTTCTGAACCCACATATAATATTTAAGTTAACTCCCCTGGTTTTCCCCATAAGAATACTATGGACCAACCTCCACTGCTGTCTACAGTCCCCTTTTTGTGTTTTCATGATACTGCTTTCTTTTGGTTCTTTACTTACCTCTATATGTTTTCCTTTTCTCTCTCCTTGGATGGTTTATCATCCACATTATATCCCCTAACTATAGGTATTCTGTAAGATTCTCTCCTAGTCTTCTCTCTAGTTCAGCAATCTCCTAATCTAATAACCTCACTCTTCCCCTATCAAAAATGTACTTCCTCTTAACTCTGACTCTTGGGACCTAATTTTTTAATTTATAAGTCAAATAACAGCATTAGCTTCATGTACTTTCCATATGTTTAGCATAGTGCTGGGTATATATTAATGTCTAATAAATGCCTTTCACTCATTCATCTAGGAGAGCAGTTATTTTTAATTAAGAATACATCAGGAGCAGCTGGGTGGCCCATTATATAGAGAGCCAGGCCAAAGACAGTATGTCCTAGCTCCAAATCTGACCTTAGACAATTCCTGACTGTGTGACCATGGGCAAGTCATTTAAGCCCAGTTGCCTAGCCCATACTGCTCTTCCTTCTTGGAACCAATACTTAATATTGATTCTATGACAGAATGTAAGGGTTAAAATAAAATTTTTTAAAAGAGTACAACAGAGAGTTGCAGAGTAATATTGGAGCCACTTTACAATGTTGCCATACTGGTTTGACAAAATAGTGTACTATCTGTTCTAGATTGATAAATTAACTCTTTTTTATTTTATCGGCATAGGAAGCATCTGGGAAAAACTTCCTCTACTAAAACAGATTGTTATCAATTTATGGCTTTTGAAGTAAAAAATGAATTTTGATATTATTCTCCTTCACACACCATTTATCACAGACAAACTGAATTACTATCTATTCCCCAAACTTGACATTTCATCTTCTACCTTCATCTATACATCTTTCTAAAATTTTCCTCATTTTTGGTATGTACTCCACCCTAATCTCCTCTTCCTTTTGGTTTTAAAACACTTTCATGTATATATTCATTTATTTTAAAGTCATTGTAAGTGATTTCCTTTCTGTTCTATCTTAAGGCCCATATTGTCTCTTATATTGTTTCTTAGGATGAGAATTTGGCTTAAAAAAGGAAGGTGAAATGGTAGATATAGTTAAATGCTAGGACTTAGAGGTTTTTACAGTTGATTTCATTACGACAATCAATTCTTATTTATTTTTAATTTGTTTCTTTTTTCCTTTAGATTGTTTTGCCTCCCCATCTAGAAAAAATTCGAGACAGACTGGCTGAAAACATTCATGAACTATGGGGAATGAATAAAATAGAGCTAGGATGGACCTTTGGCAAGGTATGTAATAACTATGATAAGGCTACAGATAGTTATTGAGATACTTTATATATGTGAAGGAGAATAATAGAATAATAGAATGAGGAATAAGAAAAATCTGATTATTCTGTCTTTCCAGCCATTATATTTGGTTCTGTTTAACAACAGCCTCTGTTTCATCTCCACACTCATAACTCCACTATGTATAAATTACAGCTTCATTCTTTAGGAGGAATGAAAGATTATTTCATTCAGTAGTTAAGTTTCTCCTTAAACAAAATGTCTTCATGTTTAATACTTGACTATTTCAAGTATCCATTTGATGTGAGTTAAGAATCAGAGCAGTATTTCTCAAATTGAATTACAAAGAACCCAGAAAACCCCAATTTTTTTATTTTTAAATTAACTTTATATTATTTGTTAATATACATTAAAATAGTGATTTTAGAGGATTTTAATCTGTGTTCTGATAAAGTTTTGTTTAAGCCAAAGTACTCTGCCACTATGAAAAAATTTGAGAAGCACTAAAGAATTGTTCTTTTTTAGAAAAACTGCTGTATAATGAGAGCAAATTGTTGACCCACTCTTCAGATTCTATTTCAGATTTGTGTGACTAAATTTTTTAAAAGAATTTTATAGATCTCTGCACTTTATAAATATTCTTTATACATGGATATCTTTTTTACAAAGATGTAGTAAACAGAGCATTGAATTTGTAGTCAATAAGATCTGGCTTCAAGTTCAGTTTCTGATAATTCCTACCTGTATGAGCAATTTAATTTCCCTAATATTCACTTTCAACATTGGTAAAATGTGGAGAATAAATAGCACCTATCCTGCTTGGAAGTTACTTTGCAAACCTTAAAGCATTATAGGAATGTGAGTTGTTACTATTATTGAATATTATGGAGAGGGAAATTACATTTTTAGAAGTTTAGTAATAGTTTTCAGATAATCCAGTAAAATAAATAGATGACTAAAGGAACCTATAGAATCTCCTTCTTTGAAAAAAATTTAAAGAAGGTTCAAAGGTAAAAAAGTTAATGAAGAATTGATTTGGAAAGAGTCATGTCTGAAAGATTAGATATATTCTGAAGCTCACTAATAGTCCAAGAACTCTAAAATTTATTTTAATGTCCAGTAATGAATACTTCATTGAGATTTTCATGTGTTTTAGCATTTATCTTGGTTTATGAATCATACTAACTAATCATGTAACTAACTTGCATCTTGAGGGAAAGTGAGCCTTTTTCTTAACTTCTCTGGGGCCACTGGCTCAAATTTTCCTCACTACGTCTCTACTTTTCCCCTGTTCCACTACAGATCTCACTGCTTCCTGGCAATATTTAAGTAGATGTTTTATTATTTAATAATGTTATTAAAATGTAGCTATTTATTAAAATATAGCTATTATTATTATTAAACTTAAAATATAGCTATTTTTTTCGACTCTTCCTATTGTCATTACAGAATTGGGTTGGATTTTCTGTAGTAAAGAAGAGAGTAAAATTCTGTGATTATTCCTCTATCTATTTCTTACTCCTTTAAATTTTTAGCTCCCTCAGGCTTGCATTGGATTTTCTGGGCACCATTCCGAGTACTGTAACTCTTCATCTCCTATTAGAAAGGACAAATAAAATAGAATCAGAGGACCTAGATTCAGATCTCTGCTCATGCTTACAAACTTGTGACCTTGAGCAAGTCATTTATCAATCAAACAGTAAACATTTATTAAGTACCTATTATTTGTCAGGCACTGTTCTAAGTAATGGTAATATAAAAAGAGGCAAAAGATAGTCCCTGCCTTCAAAGAGCTTACAATCTAATCTTGGATCTCAGTTTCCCCTTCTATATAATTAGGAATTGGAGTAGATAGCCTCCTCTGAGGTCCCCTCCAACCCTTAATCAGCAGTATAGAGTCTAAATAGGTATGATTATTGATTCTATGATCAGTTATAAACTCTAAACTACTTTCCACTACAGAGTTCTACATAGGTACTGTCATGAATGCAAAGTCTCCATAAGACATTTAAACTTAGATTAATCTCATTTAAATATATTTTAAATCAAGTATATGAGAGGGAGACTTTAAACTACCTGTTTTCCACTGTTAGCAGATAAAGCACAAAACCTCAAAGGATATGTGCTTGCTTCTAAAACAGGAACCTGAATTCTGTTCTCTGTTGGCATAGCAAAAGAGAGAAAACCTGATGAGAAGTAACATGTACTATTGGTGAAAGGTATGTCCATTCCTAGGCTCTCAGAAGAAGAAAAGAGGAATGGTATTTACCTGGACTACATCCCAACTCCTGCTGGATACCATATTTCAGGTCAAGGGAATTGCTACCAATAACTTGGAAATGCATTTATCTCTGAGTTAAACCAATGCATTTTCCTATAGAAATATTGCCTATAGAAGGATTAGTTCTGTAGTACTGTTTTCACATAAATAGTATTTTAGTGTTTTCAGGATCCATAATTGGCCCGTGTGGCTATCCTCACATGCAGATGTGTGTGCTGATTTTTATTTCTTTTTATTTTCAGGTGAAATGAGGTTTGTGGGGAGGGCAGAACACTATTATAACATGAATAAGAAGAAGCTAGTGTATGTGCTAGGGGCTCACGCCACAAATTTGTTCTTGGGATGTGTGTGTTTCTCTTTCTCTCTGTCTCTGTCTGTTTGTCTTTATGTGTGTTTGTAATTGATTAGGTACTTTGGGAGAGAGAAACAGACAGACAGACAGAAAGGAATAGCTCCATCTTTGCAGTTTTGAAAAGTTTACTTTATAATGGGATTTTTTTCCCTTTTTGGTTTAATTTTTTTCCCAATAACATGTAAAGTTTTTTACATCCCCATTTTTTTAAATGCTAAGTTCCAATATTCTCCCCCCATCCCTCACTTCCTACCTAATTGATAAGGGAAACAAAATTGATATGTTATACATTTGCAGTCATACAAAGCTTATTTCAATATTAATTATGTTGTGAAAAATAAACCAAAAACCCCCAAGAAAGAAAAAAAAAGATAAAAAAAAATATCATGTTTCATTCTGCATTTATACTATATCAGTTCTTCTGCTGGAAGTGGATAGCATTTTTCATCACAGATTCTTTGGAATTGTCTTGGATCTTTGTATTGTTGAGAATAGTTGTCATTCACAGTTAATCATCATACCGTATTGCTGTTACTGTGTACAAATGTTCTCCTAGTTTTACTCACTTCAATTTGTGTTACTTCATATAAATCTTTCCAGGTTTTTTGGTTATCATTTTGTTTGCCATTTGTTATGGTGCGGTAGTATCCCATTCCAATTATATATCACAATTTGTTCAGGTATTTCTCAATTGATAGATGCCCTTTCAGCTTTTAATTCTTTGCCACTTCAAAAAAGAGTTGCTATAAATGTATTTGTGCAAGTAGGTTCTTTCCCCCTAATACTTAGTAGTGATATGCCTGGATCAAAGGGTATACAGTTTTATGGCCCTTTGGGCATAGTTCTAGATTGCTTTCCAGAATGGTTGGATCAGTTCATAGCTCCACCAATAGTATATTAGTGTTACCATTTTTCTACATCCCCTATTACATTCATCATTTTCCTTTTTGTCCTATAAATGTGTTTTGCTACTGACTACCACCTCCTTCTAGCTACTCTCCCATCAGTGACCCCACCTGCCCACATTTTTTCTCTTACCCCTTTCCCTTCCTACTCCCCTTTAGGGTAAGATAAATTTCTAAACCCAACTGAATGTGTATGCTATTCTCTTTGAGCCAGTTCCTTTGAGAGTAAAGTTCAAGTGTTGTCTGCCATCTGTCATTCTCTTCCCCTTCATTATAAAAGGTCTTTCATGCTTCTTTTATGTAAGATAATTTATCCCACTTTACCTTCCCCTTATTTCCTCTTTCTCCCAGTGCATCCCTTTTTCTCACCCCTTAATTTTTTAAAAATATCATCTCATCATAATCAACTCATATTCTCATCATATATATATATATATATATATATTCCTTCTAATTGTCCTAATTATTATCTTCTCATATAGGAATGTAAAACATTTAACCTTATTGAATCTATTATAGTTTCTCTCTTATGTTTACCTTTTGATATTTCTCTTGAGTCAAACTTTATAGGCAACTAGGAATGCTTGAAAGTTCTCTATTTCATTACATATTCATTTTCCCCTTAAAGATTTGCAGATGATTCTTGTTGTAATCCTAGATTCTTTCTCTAGAATATCATATTCCAAGTCCTCTTCTCATTTAATGTAGAATCTTCTAAATCTTGTGTTATCCTAACTATAGCTCCATAAAATTTGGGTTGTTTCTTCCTACTATCTCCAATATTGCTCCTTAACCTTGGAGCTCTGAAATTTCATTATAATATTCCTGAGAGTTTTCATTTAGGCATCTATTTCAAGAGGTGAATAATGGATTCTTTCCATTTCTATTTTACCTTCCGGTTCTAAAATATCAAGGTAGCTTTCCTTGATAATTTCTTGAGATATTATGTCAAGATTCTTTCTGGCATTCAGTTAGTCTAATAATTCTTAAATTATCTTTCCTTGATCTATTTTCCAGGTCAGTTGTTTTTCCATGAAGTTATTTCACATATTTTTCTGTTCTTCATTTTTGTTTTATTGTTTCTTGGAGTTATTAAGTTCCACTTGCCCAATTCTAATTTTTAAGGACTTGTTTTCTTCAGTAAGCTTTTGTACCTACTTTTTATATGTCAATTCTGCTTTATAAGAAGTTCTTTTCTTCAGTGAATTTTTGTACATTTTTTTCCATTGGTCAGCTCTGATTATTAATGAGATCTTATCTTCAGTGAATTTTTGTATATATTTTTCCATTTCTCAATTCTCCTTTTTTAAAAGTTCTTTTCTTCAATGAATTTTATGCCTCTTTTATAGTCTGCCCTATTCTATTTTTTAAGATATTATTTTCTTCACTTTTGTGTATCCTTTACCATACTGTTGACTCTTTTTTTTGTAATTTTCTTGTATCACACTATTTTCCCAATTTTTCCTCTACCTCTTATTTGATTTTTAAATCCTTTAGAGATCTTGTAGGAATTTGTTTTGGATCTAAGATGAATTCGCATTTTAGTATGAGACTTTGAATGTAGTTGTTTTGACATTATCATCTTTTGTGGTTTTGTTTTGCTCTTCCTTGTTACAGCTGTAACTTTCTAAAGTCAGGTCCTTTTTTGTTTTTTCTTCATTTTTCCAGACTATTTCTTGACTTATAACTTTGTATTAAAGTTGGGATCTTATCTCTTTGGTATTTTTTAATTTATAAAACATCCATTGTTTTATTTCTGAGGAAAATTCCCACTCCTTTCTCTCCTCTTCCAAGTGAGTCTTGCTGCTTCCCTTCCTTTCTTAGACAAAAGAGTTCTGGTCATTGGACAACTTAGGGATGTCAGAGAGGAGGAGCAGTGATCATATGTTAAAAGTAAAATATTAAGACAGTCCAACTTCACCGTGTTAACAATTAGCAATGAGCAAGATTTTCCAACACCTCATCCATCACCATAAAACCCCAAAGAGAAAAAAAGTAAAGTTAAATAAATAATATAGGGGAGATATGGTCATTGCAAGAGACAGTTTTCAGCTCCCTACAGGCCAGCTTTTTAAATTGCTATAGTAAATTCAATGAGAATTTAAATAGTAATTTAAAAATAAATTAGTACATTAATTAAAAGGATAGAGTACAAATATCAATAACATGGAAATAGCTCTTGATCAATAACATATGTAAAACCCAATGGAATTGTGCATTGGCTATGGGAGGCGAGAGGGAGGAGGAGAGGGAAAGAGTATGAATAAGGTAACCATGGAAATTTTTTCATAATTAATCAATAAAATAAAAATTAATTTAAAATTTCTTAAAATTTAAAAAAAGGATAATACTGTTGCCTTAAAATAAATTTATTAATTTAATTTTAAAATAATTAAATAACTACATTAAATAAAGTTGGGAAAGCACTGTCCCAAACCAGGTTTTCTTTTGTGATAATTAGATTAAGTCTACACTGCCCATCTTTAGATTTAATCACCAAAGGTGAGAGTACCTCCAATCTTGGGAGGTCCTAAACCACGTGTGCTGAAGTAAATGACAAATCAGAATTGACTGACCTGCCCCCTGGGTGGTCTATGAGAATCATCTATTGTGATTGGACCTGCAAATTAGGAGGGAGGCACAGGAAGTGACACATAAGTGACCCCTTTAAAAGGAGAAGGTCCTCAGTCAGCTGGGGTCTTCGGTGGAAGAGAGCATCTGGTAAGGACCTCTTCTGGTTCATGGAGGAGTGTTGGAACGCTGAGACCCCAGTGAGACTGCTTTAAATGTCTCCTTTGAATTTTTACGTGGGTAAGTTAGACTAACTCTCTTTCTCTTCCCTTGGCATTTCTGAAGGCTCTACTCTCATGGAGGCCTCTCTTGCCTCTCTAATTGGAAAAGGCCTTGTGGCTAAAAGCCTTGTTAATTAATTAACCTCTTAATTAACCTCTGTGCCCCTCTGCTTAGGCCTCTAAATTCTTACCTAGTCCGGGCCAGAGTTTCTCTCTCTCTCAATTTCCCTACCTTCAACCTTCCTAATTGTAAATAAATCACCATAAAAGTCAATTTTGACTTGAGATTATTCTTAATTGAGGATTGATAATAGTTCAGTCCTCTAGTGACCATCATTTAATATATTGAACCCATAAAATCCCTTTTTCACCCTTACACTTTCTACTAATTTTATTTTTATTTTTTTCTTTGTCTTATTCTAATAACAAATTTACACATACGTTTTCCAAAGTTATATGATAATTGACAAGCAATTGCACTAGGTTATATATGTGTTATCACTCAAAATATATTTCCATATTATTTGTTTTCATAAGAAAATAATCTTATAAAACCAAAACCCCAAATCATATACCCAAATAAGTGATAAAGCATATATTTTCATCTGCATTTCTACTCCAACAGTTCTTTCTCTTGAGATAGATAGCATTCTTTTTCATAAGTCCCTCAGAATTGTCCTGGATCATTGTATTGCTGATATTAGCAATGTTTATAATATTTGTTCATCCCACAATTTTTCAGTTACTTTATTTAATATTCTCCTCATTCTGCATCAGTTTACATAGGTCTTTCCTGTTCTTTCTAATACCATCCTGTTCATCATTCCTTAGAGCACAATAGTATTCCTTCACTATCATATACCACAATTTGTGCAGCCATTCACCAATTGATGGACATCCCTTTAGTTTCTAATTCTTGCCACCACAAAAAGAGCAGCTATAAATATTTTTGTACAAATAGGTCCATTCCCATTTTTAAAAATCTTTTTGGGATACAGACCTGGTAGTGATATTGTTGGACCAACAGGTATTCATTCTTTTAAAGCTCTTTGGGCATAATTCCAAATTGCCTTCCAGAATGGTTAGATCAATTCACAATTCCACCAGCAATGCATTAGTGTCCCAATTTTGCCACATTCCCTCCATCTTTTATTATTTTCTTTTACTGTCATATTGGTCAATCTCCTAGGTATAAGGTGTTATCTCAAAGTTGTTTTGATTTGCATTTCTCTAATCAAGAGGGATTGAGAACATTTTTTTCATATGATTATTGATAGCTTTGATTTCTTCATCTGAAAACTGCCTATTTGTATCCTTTGATGATTTATCAATTAGGGAATGACTTGGTTTCTTATAAATTTGACTTAGTTCTTTATATATTTGAGAAATTAGCTTTTATCAGAAAAATGTGTTATAAAATTTTCCCCCAGTGTGTTGCTTCCCTTTCTAATATTGGTTGAATTGGTTTTGTTTGTACAAAAGCTTTTTTTAATTTAATATAATCAAAACTATTCATTTTACATCTTGTAATGTTCTCTATTTCATATTTGGTCTTAAATTCTTCCCTCCTCCATATATCTGACAAGTAAACTATTCTATGTTTGCCTAACCATATAATAGCATTTTATGTTTAAATCATATACCCATTATGAACGTATCTTGGAACAGGGTGTGAGATATTGATCTAAACCTAATTTTTATGGTACTGTTTGCCAATTCCTAGCAGTTTTTGTCAAATAGTGAGTTCTTATCCCAAAAGCTGAGATCTTTGAGTTTATCAAACACTAAATTCTTGATTACTGTATTATAGTACAGTTTAAGATCTAGTACTGCTAGGCCACCATCCATCACATTTTTTTTCATTAGTTTCCTTGTTATTCTTGACCTTTTGTTCTTCCAGATGAATTTTGTAATATTTTTTCTAGTTCTATAAAGTAGTTTTTTTTGGTAGTTTAATCAGTATGGCACTGAATAAGTAATTAATTTAGATAGGATTTCCATTTTTATTATATTAGCTCAGCCAAACCATGAGCAATTAATGTTTTTTCCAATTATTTAGATCTAATTTTATTTGTGTGAAAAGTGTTTTGTAATTATGTTCATATAACTCCTGTTTGTCTTGACAGATAGATTCCCAAATATTTTATATTGTCTAGAGCAGTGATGGGCAAACTATTCCTCGTGGACCAGACCCATCACTGCCTTAAGCAATTCCCTAACCACTATGCTCCCACATCCAGATGTAGTGATTAGGGAATTGTTTAAGGCAGTGATGGGCAAACTACAGCCTGGCTCTGGCCCACTGGGAATAGTTTGCCCATCACTGGTCTAGAGGTGTGTTGGCAAAGATGTGGCATGCTGGAGAGGGCTGCTCCATTCCTCTCACCACAATGCCTGAGGACATTTTTCACATGCCTGCTCTTCTGCCCATCAGCTGAATGCAAATACTTCCTCCTCAGCTTTCTACGGTAATGCAGGTGGCTCACAGGTAGCTTGAAGGTACAGTTTGGGCACATGATCTCTAAAAGGTTCGCCAACTCTGGTCTAGAGAGATTTTTAAATGGAGTTTCTCTAACTCTTGCTGCTGATTTTTGTTAGAAATATTAGAAATATTGATGATTTATGCAGTTTCTTTTTTATCTTGCAACTTTTCTAAAGTTATTAATTATTTCAACTAGCTTGTTAGTTGATTTTCTAGGAATCTTTAAGAATGATAGTTGGTTCATTGCCTACTTTAATTCCTTCCATTTCTTTTTCTTCTCCAATTGCTACAGCTATTATTTCTAATACAATATTAAATAATAGTGATGATAATGGACATTCTTGCTTCACTTCACTGGGGAAAGCTTCTGACTTATCCCCATTGCAGCTGATACTTAGGAATGGGTGTTGTATTTTGTCAAAGGCTTTTTCTGCATC
The DNA here is from genome assembly GCF_016433145.1 of Gracilinanus agilis. Taxonomy (NCBI): domain Eukaryota; kingdom Metazoa; phylum Chordata; class Mammalia; order Didelphimorphia; family Didelphidae; genus Gracilinanus; species Gracilinanus agilis. The sequence continues at coordinate 538,389,743 of NC_058131.1, forward strand.
TAGTGAGATAATCATGTGATTTCTGTTAGTTTGGTTATTGATTCAATTATGCTGATAGTTTTTCTAATATTAAACCAGCCTTGCATTCCTGATATAAATCCCACCTGATCATAGTGAATAATCCTTGCGATATATTGCTGTATTCTCTTTGCTAGTTTTTTAATTTAATATTTTTGAATCTATGTTCATTAAGGAGATTGGTCTGTAGTTTCTTTCTCTGTTTTTGATCTTCTTGGTTTAGGTATCAGTACCATATTTGTGTCATAAAAAGAATTCATTTTTTATTTTGCCAAATAGTTTGTATAGTATTGGAATTAATTGTTCTTTAAATGTTTGATAGAATTCACTTGTGAATCCATCTGGCCCTGGGGATTTTTCTTGGGGAATTCATTGATGGCTTGTTCAATTTCTATTTTTCTGAGATGGGATTAAGTATTATATTTTGTCTTTTGTTAATATAGGCAATTACTATTATTGAAATATTCATCCATTTCACCTAGATTGTCACATTTACTGTCACACATTTGGGTGAATTAGCTCCTACATATTGTCTGAATTTCTTCTTCATTAGAGGTGAAATCACCCTTTACATTTTTGATACTGTTAATTTGATTCTCTTCTTTTTTTTTAATCAAATTGATCAATACTTTATCTAATTTGTTTTTTCATGGAACCAGCTCCTAGTCTTATTCATTAAATCAGTAGTTCTTTTACTTTCAATTTCATCAATTTATCCTTTGATTTTGAGTATTTCCAATTTAGCATTAACTGGGGATTTTTTAGAATTAACTTATTTTAAAATGTTTTTCCATGTTTACATGATTCATGTTTTCTCCCTCCTCTTTTCCCTCCAACCTCCTGTAGCTGACAAGCAATTTCACTGAGCTATACATGTGTTATCACTTGATATCTATTTCCATATTATTATTCATTTTTGTAATAGAGTAATCTTTTAAAACCAAAACCCCAAATCATATACCTATATAAACAAGTGATAAATCATATGTTTTTCTTCTGCATTTCTACTCCCACAGTTCTTTCTCTGGATGGAGATAGGATTCTTTCTCACGAGTCCCTGGATCATTGCACTACTAGTAGCAAAGTCAATTACATTTGATCGTCTCACAATGTTTCAGTTTCTGTCTACAGTGTTCTCCTGGTTCTGCTCATTTCACTCCACATCAGTTCATGAAGGTGTTTCCAGAATAGAAATAAAAGATTAGGGGCAGCTGGGTAGCTCAGTGGATTGAAAGTCAGGCCTAGAGACTGGAGGTCCTAGGTTCAAATCTGGCCTCAGCTACTTCCCAGCTGTGTGACCCTGGGCAAGTGACTTGACCCCCATTGCCCACCCTTAACATTCTTCCACCTAGGAGCCAATACACAGAAGTTAAGGGTTTAAAAATGTAAAAAAAAATCAAAGATTAACTGGGTATTTTTAATTTGTTCTTTTTCTCATTTTTTTAGTTGTATGCCCAACTTATTAATCTCCTTTTTCTCTATTTTGTTGAAATAAGCACTCAGGGATGTAAATTTTCCCTTGAGTACTGCTTTGGCTATATCCCATAAATTTTGATATGCTGTCCTCATTGTTATTCTCTTCAAGGAAATCAGTGATTTTTTCTATGATTTGTTCTTTGACCCACCAGTTTTGAAAAATTAGACTATCTAGTTTCCAACTAATTTTTCGTTTCCCACTCCTTGAAACCTCATTTATAATCATTTTCATTGCATTATGATTTGGGAAAGTTGCATTTATTGTTTCTGCTTTTCTGCATTTGGTTGTGATGCTTTTAATGCCCCAGTACATGGCAAATCTTAGTATATGTACATGTGCTGCTGAAAAGAAGGTATATTCCTTTTTATCCTTATTGAATTTTCTCTAGATATCTATTAACTCTAACTTTTCTAAAATTTCATTCACTTCTCTTCTTTCTTATTTATTTTTTGGTTAGATTTATCTAGGTCTGATAGGGGAAGGTTGAGGTCCCCCACTAGTATAGTTTTACTTTTTATTTCCTCCTTAAGCTCCTTTAGTTTCTCCTTTAAAAATATGGATGCTATACCATTTGGTGCATATATGTCAAGTACTGATATTTTTTCATTGTCTATACTGTCTTTTATCAAGATGTAATTACCTTTTTATCTCTTTTAATCAAATCTATTTTACTTTAGCTTTGTCTGAAATATAATTGCTATGCCTGCTTTTTTTGTCTTAGCTGAAACCCAAAAGATTCAACTCCAGCCTCTTACCTTTACTCTCTGTGTGTCTCCTTCCTTAATATATGTTTCTTGTAAACAACATATGGTAGGGTTATGGTTTTTAATCCACTCTGCTATCTTCTTTCATTTTATGGGTGAGTTCATCTCATTTACATTCATAGTTATGATTATCTTCTATATATTCCCCTCAATCTTGGTTTCCTCTTTTAATCCTGACCTTTCTATATTCTTTCCTTCCACACCAGTGTTTTGCTTTAATTACTCCCTCCTTTCCCTCTCTCTTATATTAGTTCCCTTCCCATCATCTACTTTCTTATTCCCCTCCTACTTCTCTGTAGGGTCTTTTAATCACCACACCCTCCAACTCCTCCCTCCTTTACATTTCTCTCCTCCCCACCACCCTCTTTCTTATTTCCCCTCTACTTCTCTGTGGGGTAAGGTAGGATTCTATACTGCAATGAATCTGGCTGGTCTTCCCTCTCTGAGCCAATTCCAATGAGTGTAAGGTTTAAGTATTATCTGTCACCCCTCCCTTATCTTCTCCTCCATTTTAATAGTCTCCCACCCACCCCCGCATCTCTTTAGGTGACATAATTTACCCCATTTTATGTCTCTCTTCTAATTTCTCTTAGTACAATCCTCTTTTTCACCCTTAGGTTTTTTGCATATCATCTTAAGCTACTGACTACCACAGCCTTTGTCTATGTTTATTTCTTTTAAAGACTTTGATAATGTTAACAATTTTAAGAGTTATAGGCATCATCTTTCCATATAAGAATATAAATGATTTTATCTTATTGAAGCCCTTAAATTTTTTCTCTTTCTTTATTTACCTTTTTATGGTTCTCTTGAATATTTTTATTTGGACATCAAATTTTCTGCTTAAATCTGGTCTTTTCTTATTAAACAATCATACTTTCTCTAAAAGAATATAGTCAGTTTTGATGGGTAGATGATTCTTTGCTGTAAATCCAGTTCCCTTGCCTTCTGGAATATCATAATCCAAGCTTTCTGATCCATCAATGTGGAAGCTGCATGTCCTGTCTAATTCTAGATGGGGCTCCATGATATCTGAATTGTTTCTTTTTGGCTGCTTGCAATATTTTCTCCTTGAGCTGGGAGCTCTTGAACTTGTTTATAACATTTCTGGGAGTTGTCATTTGGAGATTTATTGAAGGAGGTGATCTGTGGATTCTTTCCATTTCTGTTTTTCTCTTATTCAAGAATATCAGGGCAGTTTTCTTGGATAATTTCTTTACATATGATGTCTAGGATTTTTTGTCATGTCTTCAGGTATTCTATTAATTCTTAAATTGTCTCTCTTGGATCTATTTTTCAGGTCAGTTGTTTTTTCAATGAGATATTTCCTATTTTCTTCAATTTTTTCATTCTTTTGATTTTTATTGTTTCTTGATATCTTATGAAGTCATTCGCTACTATTTGCCCAATTCTGATTTTTAAAGACTGAATTTCTTCTATGACCTTTTGACCATCCTTTTCCATTTGGCCCATTCTATTCAGCATGGCACTCTTTTCATTGTTGGATTTTTATGCCTTTTTTCCAGTTGACCAATTTTGCTTTTTAAACTGTTTTCTTTTTTAATTATTTTCATTTCTTTTTCCTATTTTTCTTCCCATTTTTTGTCAATCTGTCTTATTTGATTTTCAAATTCCTTTTTCAGTTCTTCCAGATCATGAAACTAATAACCATTTTGTTTCATTTTTTGAAATTTTGTTTCTAGTTTCTTGAATCTTACCATCCTCTGTTGGTTTGGCTCTTTGCTCTTTTTCCCCATAGAAATTTTTTGAGGGGTACCTATTTTTTCTGTCATTTGCTCATTTTCCCATCTTTCTTTCCCCTCTTTTTTGCCTGTAGACTGGAAATTCTGCAAGCTGCTTGCCAATTCCATCTCTACTCTGCTGGGTTTGCAAGATTAGATAGGATTTGCTAATTTGCCTTGGGTCTAAATCTTCAAAGCAGCCAGCTGCGGATACTTGAAAAGGCCCAATCAAATGTACTTCGGAACCTCAGTGAGGTGTAGTGCCAGGGCCTGGAATTTCAAGGGGATGGGTCTGAGGTTATCATTTGCTGGTGTAGCCCCCATCCTGGGATCCCAAAGTTAACCTATGCCTAATCACAGAACTTAGTGCAGTAGGTGGTGGAGTGGTCAGCCAGCACTACTCTATGTGCAGTTTTGCTTCTGATTCCCTCTTATCACTTGAAAATCAACTCTCTCTCTCTCTCTCTCTGCCTACCCTTTAGGATATATTCAGTAGGAGAGCCCCCTACCTCTGTCTTGCTGTTGGATTTGGACTTCTATTTTTTTGAAGAGCTTTTTAAAGGTTTTAAAGATTGGTATGGAAGAATAGTCAGAGTAGTTTCAGCTTTTGATGCTACTAAGCCACTATCTTCACTCTGCCCCCTTGTCCTGCTAATTTTAGAGCTAGGTCTGATAGTCTGTAGGGTTTTAGTTTTTCCAAGGTGTTATTTTCTAAGAGATTAGTCAGTGCTATCCTGACCTGTGCTCTGCTTTCTGAGTAACCACAAGCACTGCTTCGCATTCTGGAAATGTATCCATGGTCCCTACTCCTCCTCACTCTGAGACTGAGAGTTCACATAGGGACAATGCAAGAGAATACTGTTCTCAGTGCCAGCAAAGGGTCTCCTATAATCTCCTTCTGATCAATTGTCACATCCCCTTAACATCTGTGGGCCAAGTGTTGATGAAGCTTCCCCCAAGTTAGTCATCACAAAGACCTGCTACTGCCTAGCCAGGGCATGGCCTAAGCGAGACTACACTCCATTCTTACCCCAGTGAAACAGATATTTCCTGTACAATGTCTACGTTGTCTTAGAATTGAAAATTGTTTCATTCTATCCTTTTGTTTGTTCTGCTGCTTCAGAATTCATTTTGAGGTGCTCTTTTAACACTGTTTAGAGGGGATTTTGGAAGAGTTCAAGTGAGTCCATACCTTTACTTAGCCATCTTGCCTCCACCCACCCTTTCTGTATCTTAGTACTTGATCCTCAGGAATACTTGTGACCCAAAAAACAAACAAACAAAATTCAGCTTGAGTCTACATTTTTGTTGGTGATGAGCCTTCCCGTACTTTGCTAGGCTGATCCTTGGATAACAGACATAATCTATCATCACATGTATACTCAGAATGTTTCTAGTTTTATAGGACCTTTCAGAACTTGTGTTTCACTGGCAAAGCCCTGAGAATGTTGTCACCATGTTACAGTGCAGCAGCAAAATAAAATTTTGTGGAATAATTTTTAGATATATTACAGATAAATAATAATAATAATTAATATTTAAATAGCACTTTAAGGTTTACAAAACAATTTATGTACATGAACTCATTTGATCTTCACCACAATCCAATGAGTTATCTACTGTAAGGTTTTTTCCCCAACTGGACAGATAAGAAAACTGAGGCTGAGGAAGGTTCAGTGATTTGTTCTTGGTCAGTAAGACTTAGAAAATGAATTTGAACATAGTTCTCCTTAACTCTGAATCCAGTTGGACCACCATCAATGCCATGTGTCCCCTTCAAAGTAAGATTTCTTTAGCTGGCCTGAGAGCTATGGTAAAATAAAATGCATTCCAAATTCCAAATAAGCAATTTCAGTATGAACATTTCTATTTTAATCCATAGTACCAAAATATCTATTTGTGAAAGACATTGTGGATTCAAACATATAAAATTCCATAGGTTCCCTCCCTTAAGGAACTTATATTCTAAAGGAAATATAATGGAAGTGAACAAAAGGTCTTTCCTTTTCCCCAACTCCAGAGAAATTCACTCAATTAAAGCAAAATTTGACAAAGAAACCACTTTTAAATGAAGAAATTGGGGATCGCTTCACTGAGAAGGTAGCATCTGAGGTGAGACTAAAGAGAGTGAATTGAATGAAAACTAGAAAATATTTTGGTGTGGAAGCTAACATGTAAAGTTTAGGGTACTCCATTTTTGGTGGAATGTAGTATATCTGAAGAAAAGTGATGAGAAATAAGTTGGAAAAGTAAGTTTCAGCTAGATTGTGAAGAACCTTAAATGCAGATCAAAGGAGTTTTTATTTTATCCAAGAGACAATAGAAAGTTAATAAAGATTCTTTTAACTAGAGTCAAATCTTTGACTTTGAAAGATAAATTTGGCAGTTATATAAAGGATGAATTTCAGAGACAAGTGAGACTATCAGAGTAGATAAGAGGTGATAAAGGTTTGAAATAGCATGTCGAAAAAGTGGATTGCTAGAATAAGACAGCTGAGAGAGATGCTACATAAGCATAATCAATAGAACATGACAACTGATTTGATCTATGTGGTGAGGGACAGGAGTCAAAGTTGACTAGAGAGAGTATCCTTTATCTATCACCAAATGACCTCCCTTAGGATTTATGATATATATCTAACCCTTAATCTTTTTTAACTTTCTCCAAGGTGAAATTGACTTATAACTCAATTTTTAAAAATTTTTAATTGTGTCAAATAGATTCGAGATGACAACAAAAGGCAACACCCCTGTCTTGTGGAATTCTCGAAGCTACCTGAAACTGAGAAGAATTATAACCTGCAAATGTCAACAGAAACTTTAAAGTGAGCATTAAAGTAATTTAATTAATATTTCACAAATGTAGCGGCTGATTTAATGGCATATACTCACGTATTATAGGTATGTACCACTCAAAGAAAACATGTATTAAATCCTTTGAAAGGGGCCTAAATATGGTAATTTATAATCTAAAACATTCTTTTTTTTTTTTAAAACCCTTACCTTCCGTCTTGGAGTCAATACTGTGTATTGGCTCCAAGGCAGAAGAGTGGTAAGGGTAGGCAATGGGGGTCAAGTGACTTGTCCAGGGTCACACAGATGGGAAGTGGCTGAGGCCGGATTTGAACCTAGGACCTCCCGTCTCTAGGCCTGGCTCTCAATCCACTGAGCTACCCAGCTGCCCCCTAAAACATTATTTTTAAGCACTTTTAAATAAGTTTCTCTAGTTCCAGAGAGCAAAGTCCTTTTCAGTCTATATGTCACATCCATCCCCTCTTTCCTCATCTACTATCATTACTCTAATTCAGATTTCTATAACTTTTCACTATAGACTATATAGCCTCCCAACTAGGTGATCTTATCATTCTAGTCAACTTCTTGCTAGTCTCTTTCATATCACTACCAAATTTTTCTAATGAGTCTTTTACTCAGGGATTTTCAGTGGTTCCCCATTAACAGAATAAAATAAGAAACTCCTTATATTAGCAAGTAGGGCACCTGACAAAATTTTCATGTAGCTTTTCAGCCTTATTTCACACTGTTGCCTTTCATCTGGGGTTCCAAAGAAACTGTACTTACCTTACTTATTTAACCCACCTACTTCTACCACCATGTATTTCCCATTACCTATATGTGAAACTTCTCCTCTCCAATTACTCATCAATTCCATCTCTTAAAAATTCTCTAGATTCCACACATGCTACTTCCTTGTGAAACTTTCTCTTATTCCCTTCCTCATTTAGAAGAGAGCTATCCTTCTTCTGTTTCTTTTTTACTCCATTTAACTTTTCCAATATATTTACCACATTCTAACTTATTGTAGCTGTTTGTATGCCTCTTTTAATTATTACCCCTTTGGTGATTATCTCCAATTTACCCTATATATATTGTTTGTGTATGGTCATGTGTTGTCTATCCTTTTAGACAGTAAGCTCCTCAAGATCAGGGACCTTTCACAGCCCAACTCAAGTCCTACTTCACTGTGGCATCTTCCCTAATGACTCCAGCCCAGGTTTAGCTCTCTCTTCTCTAATTCCTTTTGTACTTAATTCTGCTCCTATTCTTCTAGTTCTGCATTATATATTATATGAATTTACACTTAACTGTAATATGCTTGTAAGTTTAGGAGCCACAGGGATGGCCTGTAAAGCTAATTTACAGTTCACTTACAAGGGAAAAATATGAGATAAGGCTAGAAAGGTGGTCTGTTAAAGGCAAAGAAAAGAGAAGAGTTAAAGATATTCCTAGTGTAATAGGAAAATGAGTCAATGGTGGCATCAGAGAAAGAAATAGTGAGATTAGAAGTATATTTAATGAGATTGGTGAATTTAATTTGTGACATATTGAGGTACCAATGCAACATGTAGTTGGAGAGACCAATGTGGTGCTCAGAACAAAAACTAGGACTCAAGTAAAAAATCTGGAAGTCATCTGTTTAAAGCTGGTAATTGTGGACAAGGAGAAAGCCAAAAATATTTAGTGAAAGAAGAGAAGAAGACCAAAGAGAGTTCTTTGATTAGCACCTAAGGGGTTAGCAAAAAAGTGAGGAGCAAATGCATGTATTTTAGTTGTGGATTCAGAGAAGTGGGAGATGATGCTAAAATTAATTTGAAACTTTTATAAAGTATTTTCTTAGAGGAACATTAACACCTAGGACTATTGATACTTTGAACTCTTGACATAGTTTTCCTTAATGTTGAGTATTGTCATATTCTCAATTCATTAGTTAGCTAAAAGCATAAATTAAATGTCTATATTTACAAAGTATTATGCTAGATGCCGAGTAATCAGTGACAAAAATGAAATCGTTTCTGCCCTCAAGGAGGTTACAATTTTCTGGTGGTTAGGGATGGACAACATGCAGCACAGATAAGTAAATATAAAATATATGCAAAGTGAAACCAAAGTGACTTTTTGAGAAATGTGAAAGATAGTACTAATGAGAACAATCAGAAAATGATTGGCAAAGGAGGTAGCACTTGAATTGATATTTGAAAGAAAATTAGGAGCTTTAAAAGTTAAAGGTAAAAGGGGAGAGCATTCCAGGAATGGAGGATAGATTGTAAAAAGACATAGAAGTAAGAGATGGAATGTCTTTGGCAGGGAACAAAAAGTAGGCTAGTTTGGCTAGACTATAGAGTTCATTAGTGAATAGTCAACATGCTTTTATCAAGTGCATAGTATGTGAAAAAAGTAATGTGAAAATATCCTAAAGATAAGCTGGAGTCATGTTCTGAAGGGCTTGCCCAAAAAGAGTTTGAATTTTATACGAGAGGCAAAAGGAAAAATTGAAGCTTCTTGTGCTGACATACTCAAGCCTAGACTTTAGAAATACCAATTTGGAGTCTGTTTGGAGGGTGTATTAGGTAAGGGAGAGCCTAGAGACAGAAAAACCAATTAGAAAAGCTTTTTTTAAATTATATAGAAAAAATTGGAAGACCTGAACCTAGGATATTGAATATTTGAGAAGAGAAAATAGGACAAATGTAAAGGAAAATGTGGAAATAGAATTGTCATCTGATTTAGATATTGAGCATGAGAAAAATGAATATTGAAGATGACTCTGAGATTACAGATTTAGGTAATTGCAAGGAAGTCAGTATCCTTGATAGAAAAAAAAGAAATTAGGAGTATTTTGATTTTATGGACTTTGTGGTAAGGAAGGATGGAGGACAAGTAATGATTTCAATTTGGGACATGTTGAGTGTGTGATACCTACAGGATGTATAAATGATGGACATAACAGTTGAAGATATAGAGAGAAATTTGAGGGGCGAGTTTATAGTATAAATGTATGTATACATATGTGAATCAAGAGGGTGTATATATGTAGTATATATATGGAGAGGTATATATATGTATATTACATGTGAATAGTATACATGTGCTCACATATATCTGGGTTATTCAACTATACATGCATATATATATACACATCATATATATGCTACATTCATGAACATATATATCATAGTCCACTGATAAGTTAGGGACAATATTAATGTATATTTGTATACTTATGTGTCTATATTTGGAAATCATCTGCAGATGATTATATTTGAACATGTGGTAGTTGATGGAATCACTGAGAAAGATATATGGATAAAATACTCAGTAAAATTACACCAGCATGCAATCCATCAAAAGAAACTAAGGAGTCAGATATTAAGGTAGGATTGAAACCAGGATATTATCATCTTTTCCCTTATTCACTTCTATCCATTGTATGTGTTTTTTAAATGTCACAGAACCCTTCTAGCCCTGGGATGTCATATTGTTCATATTAATTTGGCTGCTGAGGAAGACCTGAAGAAAGTAAAACTTCCCAAAAAGTAGGTGATTTTTAAATAACTTGATACTTTGGTTGTAACTTGTTTTTTAACACTAGTGACATGGGAAAAGCTTATTAGAGAACCTAGTGATGTAGATAGATATCAGCTACAGCAGGAAGTCCAGTAACTTCTTGGGTTGACATCAATGAATTTCTTTATAACTCTAAATAAATTATTTTCTAGAAACTGCTCTAAGACTTTCCTTCTTTGTTATTTCTCCCTCACATCAGCATGTTTTCCACTGTCTTTGACTTTTTTAAACTCTTTCCTTTTGTTTTAGAATCAACACTGTGTATTAGTTCTAAGGCAGGAAATTGGTAAGAACTATGCAATAGAGGTTAAATGACTTGGCCAGGGTCACATAGCTAGAAAGTATCTAAGGCCAGCTTTAAACCCAGGATTCTCCATCTTTAGACCTGGCTCTGCATCCACTGAGTTACCTCTGACTTTTAACCAATAAGAACAACTCTCCAGATAAGGATGTTTGGTTTGGCTTGGATAATAAGAATTATATCTAGCAATGATGCCTTGAAAATGGTTGCTAGCCACATTAAATAGTCAATAGTGTAACTTCACAAATATTTTCTGCTTATGTTTAAGTTTCAATTTGGTCCACTGAGTTTATGTATTCACCATTCACATCCTACACTCACAGATTCACATTCTTAAATACTTAGACATACATAAAATACATACATGAGCATCATCTTTAACTATAGGCTGGGAGCATAAGTAACTTCATTCATGTGCCAAATTCTATGAAATTCTGCTTATACTTTCAAACCATAGAATTTCAGCCGTATCAGAACTTTCTGATCCCCATAACTGTGGTAGACTAGAATTGGTATTAGAAATGAGGAACTCGAATTGAAGCGTCACTCAAGTCCTAATTTTTAGTACCAAAGATTGATACTCATTCTTTCTGGTGTTACATTCAATATAACACAGGATTGGCCACAATTCCTGCCTTCAGCTTCCTATCCAAAAATTGCCATGTAAATAGAGCATTGAACAAAGTGTGAGGAGAATTGAATTCTTACCCTTCTGAGGCTCTACCTTGAACTATGTTTTTTTGTTCATCTTTATACTCTCGGTAGCTAGTCTAGTGCCTTGTTCATAAAAGCAATTTTTTTACTGATTGGAACTTCACCTCAGTTTCTTCATCTCTAAGAGATTAAACTAATAATCTTTAATCCTTCAGTTCTAAAATTCTTTGAGTCTCTTAGTTTTGGTATTTGGAGTAATAAGGTAACTGAAAAAGGAAGCAGTAGCTGACTGAAATCATATAAGTATTTTGTGCTTATTTGTATTGTGCTTTATAAAGACCCAATTAATCCCTTGACAACTTTTCAATTTTTCTGAATTTTGTTATTTTTGGACATGGAATAAAAATGTTTGAAAAATAATGCCCCTCATGGTATGTACAGATAATATCAATAGCCTTCCATTATTAAAGCTTGAACTTCTAGTTGTTGTTGTAAATAGCAAATCTACTTATTCTGCAGAGAAATGGAATCTTTGAACTTGGGCTTATTAGCTTGGTCCTCTAATAATAAGCTAACTGGTCTAGATTGGATAATGGAAAGCCATGTAACTCCATTCAAAATATTCATAATTCTGCTGTTTTTGTTTTTTGCATTTATTTTGACTTGTAGCTACATGATGTCAAATGGCTATAAGCCTTCCCCTTTGGATCTGTCTGATGTGAAGCTGTTACCTCCTCAAGAAATTTTAGTTGATAAACTTGCAGAGAATGCGCATAATGTTTGGGCAAAAGACAGAATAAAGCAAGGATGGACCTATGGCATCCAACAGGTGAGAAAAATTGGTAGTCAGGAAACTTTAAGCATATATATTTGTTTTTGTTTGTTTGTTTGTTTGTTTGTTTAAATTCTCTCCCATGTCCGTAACATCTTGCAAAGGAGCAGTGGAAAAGGAATACAGCCAAAGTCACTATTTTGATTCAAAGCATAATGCATAATAGAGCACATGACATTCTGTAGTGGTTTTTTGACAGTGCACTGTATTTATCACCACCTTTATGGTTCATCTCTTCTGCAGATTTAGAAGAGGATCTAGTAAAGGAGTATGTACTCACTACACTGAAATGTTTCCTTTGTGGCCACTTTTCTGGTATATTGCTCTGTTAAGTGGAATATGTGTTAAGGAGATGTAAGCAAGCAGGCTATCATAATTTAAGGGAGGGAATGAATTTTTATTTTAAAAAGTTATTTGAAACTGCATTCACCCACTTTGGGCATAAAAGGATACAAATATTTTTGTGCCATTTCATTTTGTTGCCCAAATCAAGTGAATAAGATTTTTTAATGCAAATTTTTGCACATCAGTAAATGTTAGCCTGAAGAAAATGTTCAAATAAATACTTTCTTTGAAAACCCAAGAAATTCTACTGACAGACATTTGAAAATCGACAATTTTACACAAACCTTCTGGAAGGCTAGAATGGTGTATTTATGTGTATGCATGTGACTTTCTATATGCAAAAGTTAACTATAGATTTTTCCACATTTCTTCCCTTTTGGCATAATTCAGGATCTGAAGAACAAAAGGAATCCTCGTTTGGTGCCATATGCATTACTAGATGAACGTACAAAGAAGTCAAACAGAGACAGTCTCCGTGAAGCAGTTCGAACATTTATTGGTTATGGGTATAATGTTGAACCTTCAGACCAAGAATTAGGTATTGAAACCAATACATTCCTCCTAGCCCCAATATAATAAGGTCCATTTTAAAAGGAAAAAAATGCAAATCCATAGACCTGATATATTAGTTAATGTCAGAATGCCCTGCATATATATATATATATATGTGTGTGTGTGTGTAAATATATATATATATATTTACACACACACACACACACAAACATATATGTATTGTTGTTCAGTCATTTCAGTCATGTCTAATTCTTCATGACCCCATTGGGGTTTTCTTGCCAAAGATACCAGAGTAGTTTGCCATTTTCTTCTCCAGCTCATTTTACAGATGAAGAACCAAGTCAAAGAGGATTAAGTGACTTGCCAAAGGTCACATATCTTGTGTCCAAGGTCATATTTTAACTCAGGTCATCCTCACTCCAGGATAGAAGGGGGCTCTATCCACTGCACCACCTAGCTGCCATCTGTATGTGTACATGTATTTATATGTGTGTATATATGCATATATGTATATCGGTATATATGTGTGTATTTGTTATAGACCTACAATAGAATGTAATTTCCTTCACATCGGAGGCAGTTTCATTTCTGTCCTGATATGCCTAATGCCCAGCTCAGAGCCTGGAAATTAGAAGAAATTTTACAAAACATTATTGAGTTATTATTTAAAAACAAATATTAAAGACCAAGAATAGATTTATGGTAGCTAAATGTATTACTATAAAAAAATTTTATTGTATCAAAACAGAATTGGAAAAAATATGTGAAATAAATTATTCTTTGATAATTGCTTTAATGTTACAATGTATTCTCTTTTGCCTGTAACCTTAATTGAAATGAATGAAAAAGCATTTATGATGTACTTACTATATGCTAGACACCATCTTAGAAGAAATTGAGGATATAGAAGAAAATTTAACATAAGTCTAAAAATTTTATTTTTCTTAGATTCCCCTCATTCGGACTTCAACTTACTTGGTGACTGAATCCTCTAATCTCTAATGCACAAATAAAATCTAGGAATATTTTTAAATCTATAGCAATACTGATGAGTACCTCAATGCTGTGATCATCCCCATTACCCCAGGATATTATAGATAAATTAATTTTGAATTGTTTGGGGAGGTGGAAGAGCTTCTCTCTATGTTTGTGTCACTGACAGTTTATGATATTTGAGGGAATGCCACCTAGTGACTAAGGGCCTTTGTCCCTTGCTCTGTTTCTTCCCTTTATTTACCATAGCTGACCAAACTATGGAAAAAGTTAGTGTGGACAAGATCCGATTTTTCCGAGTGGAACAGTCTTATGCAGTGAAATCTGGAAAGTGGTATTTTGAATTTGAGGTGGTGACAGGAGGAGATATGCGTGTTGGCTGGGCCAGGCCAGGCTGTCGGCCAGATATTGAACTAGGGGCAGATAATCAAGCTTTTGTATTTGAAGGCAGCAAGGTGAGTCAATTTACTGGCAATGTGCAAACTTCTTGATTTTAGGTGTTCTTCCTCAGAAATATATAACTACTTCATAGAAACTTAAGTGATTTGGTCATCTTTGGTATAAGGACTAGATCTTTGTGTTTTAAAGACTTAGTTCTTTCTTGTACTAAGAGAGTATGACTCCTTCGTTGTATGCATTAAGTTTATGAGAGTCTCATATTGACTGTAATATTTTTTACATTGTTTTTTGCCTTCTCCTCTATCTTAGACCCAGCTTTAGTGAAGGTACATATTACAGAAGCATCATAAATATCCTTAGAGGAAAGTGTAATCTTTTTATTATTACAGCAAACTGAGAGTCAGGGAAACTGGGTCTACTTCCTTGATCAAATGTCATTATACTTATTGGATATCATCCAGTTCATTATTCCCTAAGTTTCTTCTTTGTAGAAAACTGAGTATCCACTAGAAAGCATGTATCACTGTTAATCAAGAATTGCTATTACTACTCTGGCCATCTCATCAGCTATAGTGTCGGAAAACCTATTTTTCTCTTATCTATTTGGCTTTTTCCCCTAGGGCCAACGCTGGCATCAGGGGAGTGGATATTTTGGGCGCAACTGGCAATCAGGAGATGTGGTTGGCTGTATGATTAACTTGGATGATGCATCAATGATCTTCACTCTGAATGGGGAGCTACTGATTACCAACAAAGGTTCAGAACTTGCCTTTGCTGACTATGAGATTGAGAATGGTATGTCCCCTTACCCTCTCCCTATATAGTACTAGAAGAAATGAAATTATGCATAACCATTATTTAGGGTTGAACTGAGCATTTTTCTGATTTTTAAGAGTTCTTCTAAGGATGCCATAATTCCAAAAGGACTATTTGTCTTCTGGAAATCAAAATCTTTAGAACTTCTAGTACTACTATTCTGGTTCTCTGGCCAATTCTCTTAGTTACCTGTCTCTGAGGTTTCTTTTGGCCTTCCTCCTTATGGTTAGAGAAAAAATCTATAATTTGGGTCTGATATCAGACACCAATTAAAGATTTTTCTCCTTTTTTCCTTTTCTTTTTTCCCTTTTTCTTTCTTCCTTTTGTTCTTCTTTTCCTTTCCTTCTCTTGTTTTTCTTCTTTTTTCTTTCTCTTTCCATCCCTTCATTCATGATATAACCTCCAACATTAGCTTGTTTTGCTCATGAGTAATCCATCATTTATTCTATCACCCTCTTAAATCCTACCTCCCTTTTCCCTGATCTCAACTGTTTCCCTATTGAGTTTGATTTTTTTCCTAGATCAAAAGCTCTGTGTATGTATTTAATCCTATTTTGTCTGGTTCAAATGAATTTGAGTTCTTGTGACACCATTTCCCCAACTTTTCCTTTGCATTTCTATAATATTTTTCTATTTTATTTAAATTTTGTGAAATAAGTTCTATAACTGCTCTCCATCTTTCTTCCCTATTGTATTCATTTTTCTTTAGCTCAGTGACAGCGAACCTTTTAGAGGCAGAGTGCCTTGCCCTATCCCCACCCCCAGAAGCCAGTGTGCCCTGCCTACCCCCTTACCCCACACAAGGGAGGGAGAAAGTTCTCCCATTGGGCTGCTGGGCAGAGGGGTGGGTGAAGTGAGGAATGTCCTCAGCAAATGTAGAGAGGGGGAGTGCTCTGCTTCCCTCTAGAAGTAGCTCTTCCCAAATCCCTATGCCTTTCTAGTAACTAACTCACCTGGGGCAGAGGGCAGGGGTTGGGCATAGTGGGTAGAGGGGAGGGCAGCCTAGAGCCAATAGAGAGTGCTCTACATGCCAGCTTTGGCACCTGTGCCTTAAGTTCACCATCAATGGCTCGAGCTTTTCTTTCTCCACTTAATATAATCAAAGTAAAATAAAACCATTCCCAAGCCTTCATTTTGTCTTATTTAACTAAAGCTATGATTATTAAAGACATTAATGTTCAGAGAGAACACATTTTTCTTCCCTTATTAGAATGCAAACTTTTTTTCCTCTTTATAGTCCTTTCCAATTGCTCCTATATATTTACTGTCCTGGGTTTTTTCTTGAATTTTGTGTTTCTCTTTCAAAGACTTCATTTAACTCTAATATTTTCATTAAGAATGTTTGGAAATCCTCTACTGCAGAGGTATCCAACTCTTGGAGCCAAAAAACACAATAAAGTATAAATATTAATTTGTGGTTGTCAATATGAGACTTGCAAAAATCTTTTTCTATTTTAGTTTGACACCACTACTCCATTGGATTAAATGTCTTTTTCCCCATAGAATCATATAAGGTTTTTCTGTTTATGTTATTCTTGGCTGTACTACATGTGTGTGTATACATGGGTGTCTGTGTGTTTTGGAATATCATATTTCAGACTCTCCTGTCCTATGTAGTGCTAGCTGCCAAGGCTTTTAGGATCCTAATTCTAGATTCATAGTATTTGAATTCTTGATTATATTACTTTTTTATTATTCTAGAAACTTTAGATTTTTGTCTTTAACAATCTTGAAAGTTTTTGTTTTTCTTTTAAATGTGTCTAGTAGGTTCTATTTTTTATGTTGACTTCTAGTAATAAGAGACGTAGGTAGTTTTCATTCAGTATTTCTTGAAATATAGCATCTATAAAGTTTTGAAGAGAAAGAGGAGAGATTCATCAAGGTTCAACTCAAATGCTTTTGAAATTAAGTCTTCCCAGACCAAATTAGTCCTTAATAATCTCTTGATACTTAGTCATCCTGTAGCATCATTTTGATTGCCCTCCTCAGTAGACTCTACAGTTTAACAAAGCCCTTATTTAACTGTGAGACCCAGAACTGAATACAGTATTTCAGATAAAGTCTGGCCAACAGAATAGAATACAGAAAGACTTTGTATTCAACTTCTTAATTCTTGGAAGCTATGCCCCTCAAAGTAACTCAATACTGGTTTTTGTCTTTTATTTTGTTCCTGCTCACTTATATGAAATTGCAGTCTACTAATACCTTGAGATCTTCCTTAGATAGGCTGTGTGTGGTGAAAGTGAAGGGAGGAAGGTAGGAGGATTTGGAAGAATGTGAGAAAGGGGAGAGGAAGGTAGAGGAAGGGAAAGGAAGGTAGGGGTCCCCAGCCCCAGCAGGGGGAAATTGATCCCTTCGGGGCTCAAATAAATGATGAGAGAGCAACTTTAGGTTATCGAATAGCTAGGCTTTATGTAGATTAGGAAAGAGAAGGTCTAGGGAAAACTAGGAGGAAGGAAGAAAGGGAAATAGGTGCCAAGAAAGAGATCAGGGTCTTAGGGTAGAGAGCACTCTAGGGTAGAGAGAGCTAGTGAGAGCTCAGGGTAGAGAGCAGAGCTTCCAGTGTCAAGAGAGAAAAGGCACCAAACTTTCTCCTTTATACTTTCTCTGACACCTCCCATAAAGGAAGTGGGAGTTGTCAGGGGAAGTTGTAGCAGGGATCCCTGGGAGACATAGTCTTCCAGGATTTACAACAATTTCAAATGACACAACTGTCACTTAACCTTGCCTCCCCCACCCTATACTTGCAAAGCTGATTTATTGACCTTAAGTGTACACATTTTTATTTTTTCCTAGTGAATTTAATTTTATTGGATTCAGCTCAATAATCTAGCTCAGTAGTATCATATTCGAATAAACTTCAGGGCCACTATTCTGTATACATAGAAACTTCAGACTGCATTTTGATTTACTTTTAAAATGTAACATTATCTACCTTGTTATTATTTATTTTATTTTGTTAACTATTTCCTAATTGCATTTTAATCTGGTTCTGGCTAAACTTGATAATGTTGTAGCCCTAGCCTATTAAGATCATTTGGGATCCTGACTCTGTCATCCACTTTTAGCTAACCCACTCCCCTTTGTATCACATTAATATTTAAAGAGAAAGCCATCCAAGTCATTGATAAAAATGTTAGAATAAGACCAGCAAAGATCCCCTGGATACTCCAGAACTCTTACCATGCTGCTATTGGTATATAAATGATGATTCTTTCATATACCATTCAACTAGTTCATATACATTTATATGCATTATTATCTAATTTTGCACCTCTTTATGTAGGAATAATATGAAATATTTTACTAATTATTGTGGTAAAATAGGTAAACTATATTTTCAGCACTCTTCTGATTGGCTAACTTAGTGACTTTGTAAAAATTTTTTTTTTGCAATGATGTATTCTTGATTTATCCATGATGGCTCTTCGCAGTCACTAATTCCTATGATACTTTTTATTAACCATCTTCTTGAAGATCAATTCTAGAATTTCCCCAGGGATCAAAGTCAAATGCACTACCTTCTAGTTTGAAAGCACTGTTCTCTTCCATTTTATTTTTTTAATTTTTTCTTTATTTTAATCTGGTAATAAATTTACACATGAATTTTCCAAGGTTACATGATTCATGATGTCTCCCTCTCCTCTTCTTTCCCCACTCCCAGAGTTGACAAGCAGTTCCACTGGGTTATACATGTATTATTACTCAAAATCTATTTCCATATTATTCATTTTTGTGAGTAATTTTATAAAACCAAAATCCAAATCATATATCCAAATAAACAAGTGATAAATCATGTTTTCTTTTGTATTTCTATTTCTAACAGTTCTTTCTCTATATCTGCATAGCATTCTTTTTTCATAAGTCCCACAGTATTGTCCTGGATCATTGTATTGCTGTTAGTAGCAACGTCTATTCGATTTTATTGTCCCACAATGTTTCAGTTACTGTGTATAATGTCCTCTTGGTTCTGCTTATTTAACTCCCCATCAGTTCATGTAGGTCCTTCCAGTTCTTATAGAAATCAAATGATTTGCCATTCCTTATAGCACAACAGTATTCCATCACCATCATATACCACAATTTGTGTAGCCATTCCCCAATTGAGGGACATCCCCTCAGTTTCCGATTTTTTTGCCACCACAAAAAGCACAATTATAAATATTTTTGTAGAAACAGGTCTATTCCAATTTTTTTATCTCTTTGATATACAGACTTAGTAATGGTATTGCTGGATCAAAAGGTATGCATTCTTTAAAGCCTTTTGGGCATAATTACAAATTGCCTTCCCCAATGGTTGGATCAATTTATTACTCCACCAGCAATGCATTAGTGTCCTAATTTTGCCACATTCCCTCCAACATTTATTATTTTCCTTTTGTCACATAAGCCAATTTAATAGGTATAAGGTGGTACCTCAGAGTTGTTTTGATTTGCATTTCTTTAATCAAGAGGGATTTAGAACATTTTCCCATAGAATTATTGATAATTTTGATTTCTTCATCTGAAAACTGGCTATTCATATCCATTGGCCATTTGTCAACTGGGGAGTAACTTTGTTTCTTATAAATATGACTTAGTTATTTATATCTCTTTCATTTTAAATGGAGAAGTTTACCCTTCTCTAATCTGATATCCTTCATGATTATATATTTATATATAATATTTATATTTTAATATTTAATTAATATTTATATATTATATATTTATATAATTTATATATATATTATATATATAAATTAGCTTGTAGACAAAGACTTAGCAATCACACCTAACTCTTTAAGTATGTGGATTAGTAGTTCATCTGGTCCTAATGTACTTAAATTGATCAAGGGAAAAGAGTAGCCAGCATACTTAACTTCACCTGAGCCCTGTAATCCTAGGTAAATCACTTAGCCTCTTTCATTCTCAGTTATCTTATGTGGAAAATAGGGAGTTAATGTTATTGTGAGAATAATATGAGAAAGTATAGGTAAACTTTTAAAAGATTTTTTTCCATACCAGCTCTTAACTATTTTTCCTATCCAGCCAAATAAAGTAATAGATTAGTGATATTATTGTGTATGTCACCAGTTCTTTAGGGAGAAAGAATTCTATTCCTCCAGATTTTTTTTATCATCTCCAATATTTAGTACTTCAGGGTTTTTTTTTAATTTCCTTTTTCCCTTACCTGAGCTCCTATGTAACTTTCCCCCCTAAGATAGTAAGAGAAGTCTACTTTTTCTTCCATATTTGATTTCATGGTTCTATTTTATTTTTTTCATCACTAAGAATCAACTTAATAAAAATTACATTTCCAAAATCACTTTGCACTCAGCTACTGGTTTGTTGTTACATTTTATGTCATAAAGAACATGTTAAAGTTGCTACAACATTAGCTTCCTTCTTGGTCCCATTGTTGTTAAAATGTGAAGAAAAGTTAGATTCTCCCACCAGCCTCAAGGATTGGCTAAATTGTGTCTTCTTCCTGCTGTTCTATAGGTTTTGTCCCCATATGCTCACTGGGTTTGTCTCAGATTGGCCGCATGAACCTTGGAATGGATGCCAGTACCTTCAAATATTATACCATGTGTGGCCTCCAAGAGGGCTTTGAGCCTTTCGCTGTCAACATGAACCGAGATGTTGCTATGTGGTTCAGCAAACGTCTCCCTACATTTGTCAATGTGCCAAAGGATCACACTCATATAGAGGTAGGATTACATATTGATGGGAAACCCTAATGGAGCATGATGTGCCAAACACTAAGCCCTAAATAATGTTCCCTGTCATCAGCTAGCTTCTTACATAAAGCCATGTAATATTTCCATAGCCCTTCCTTATCATTTCCTATGTATTCTATGTGGGGCTATAAAACTATCTTAATTACTCAGTAATTGTTTTTAGTTGGCAACTATACAATCTTGTAAACAGATTCCTCATATCTATGAAACTGCCCCTTCTAAAGTCCATTCTGTCATGGTGATATATTCAGTAATCAAGAAATCACCCATAAAAATAGCAGGATTGAGTGTTGTAGTTCTGTGATTACAGTCTTTACATACTTAAAACCTAATCTCTCAGGCCTAATTTAATTTCTACTACATCATGATACTGTGATAATATCTTCCCAGAACTGTGGGTTAGGAAATGACACATGTCCTTGCAGTCCCCCTTATTTTGAAATAAAGAATTCGTAGAAGTTGCAAAACTCCTAGCCTAGTCCTGAAAATAGTACTTGCACAGAGTAAGCTATTCAGTGAATGTTTTTTAAATTAAAACAAGAGAAATTTAATCCAACTGCCCATGGTAAAAACCATGTTTTACCTTTAAATTGTACCCATCTAGCCCAAATTGGCCATAGTTTTGTGTTATGAAGGGAACCAAGTCAGCTCTGTTGAGATGTTGATTTAAGTGTTCTAGTTTCTTCCTCATTATAAATTCTGCGATTTTTCTTTTTAATTTTGAGCACATTGTTTCTTGACCTGTTTCTTAACCTCTTATTCTATATCTTTGTCTTCAGTCTCCTCTGTGAGCCTTCTACTGATCGTTATTTTAACATTAAGGAGATGAAAATAAGATTTTAGTTAAAATAAGGATCACTAAACACAGCCTAATTCTCCTACCTTTCTTGGATGCAGTTTAGTATTTTTCCCCTTGCTTGTTCCATGTTCCATTATTCTTTTGATGAATCTTTTGTAAGCCACTGTCCATAGTTTTAACATTGATGGCACAGATATAAAAATGCATTTGAGGTATATACATAAATAACTGTGTACATAAGAATTCTAAAACTAACTTTCATCTCTAAAGGAAACCAAATGAAAGTCATAGAAAGTAAAAATTTTCCTTCTTGCTTACTCTAACTCAAGAGGCCAATGTCATTCAATCTTTTAACTAGCATAATTTGGAATGCTTCTTGTTTGGTGATAATGTTACCCATTCCTACTTGACTCTGCAGAAAATAAATTTTGATTGCATCAGACTTAGACTCATCAAATAAAGAAAAGTCACAGTGATTTTAATGACTATTTGGAGAATCAGCAGTTTTTCTTAATTATAAACAAGCAAGAAAAATTCAAAATTGAGTAGTGGAGGAAAAAAATAAGGCCCAGGACCACCAACTGTTCCATAGTAAAGATTGTATTTTCAGATCACAAGAATTGATGGTACAATGGATACACCACCATGCCTCAAGGTCACCCACAAGACATTTGGCACACAGAACAGCAGTGCTGACATGATCTATTGTCGCCTGAGCATGCCTGTAGAATGTTATTCCTCCTTTCACCACACCACTGGCTTGGAAAGTGATATTTTTCAGAAAAGGTAAAATGTATCCTTTACATCTCTCCAACAAATATGAGAAGAAAAATGTGTGTCCATGCAAATGAATACATTTATATGCATGAGTGTGTGTTGGTAAAGGAAGGAGTAAAATACATACATATATTTGTAAAATTTCAGAAACTTTTTTTCAATTTCTAATTAAAATTATCAGTTGAAAACTATATAAAGATATCTCTGGTGATGAGATCTATTTATTCTTGATGTCATTGATTTTCTAGACCTCAAGTATCACATTTCTCTTTTATTTAGAGAACAATATCAAGTAATTATCTCATCTCTTTTGCCCTTTTTTTAATAGTATGAATTCATAAAAGGCAGCAAAGACTATATTTTTAGCTAAGTTAAGAAACATTTCCTAGCACAGACATGCATGAACAGAGAACATCAATATTAAAAAAATTCTTGAGTTTCATGTATTTTCAATAGTGGCCACACATATATTTATCTAGTAGAACTCTCTCTGATTTACTTTGTTTTCCTGTAAAAATTCGTTATAAACATATATTATGAAGCCATGGCTATTTCAGAGAAGGAGAGAGGACAATGATGTTTTTAGAGCAATTTATCCATTTCTGTCTCTCTCTAGTCAGGACATACTATTGTGATTAGATATCTGCTTTACTTCTGCTGCCTCACCTGGGATGTGAAGGACCTAAATAAATATCATAGCCTAACCCTATGCTGATAAATGACTAAACAAAGGCCAAGGGCTACCTAGCATTATCAACAGTCCTGTCTAGTTTTCTAAACTTTAACAGAGTATTGAAAGGTCAATTGGCTGTCAATCAACTAAATTCTTTAAACTGGTGAATAACTAAAACATGATTATTTCCTCCCCAGGAAACAGATGCAAGAAATAGTTTCTCATACAACAGTAAGTATATTTACTCATTTAATATTTATATTATTTAATTACTTGTCATATTTGGTATAATATACCCCTTACTGCAAAAGATCTATCTAGAGACTCATTTTGTCAGTTGCTCTGTATCTGTAATAAACATATTAATCCTTCTGAGACTAATGACATTGAGAAAAAAATAGGTATTCAGAGCAAAACAAAATTTCCTTCTGGAGTTCTTAATTGGGTGTGATTGTCTACTTGTCACTCATTTTCCACTATAGTCTCCATACTACCTTTTTGATTGAATCACACATTATATTGTGATTTAATATAACCCTTCTGTTTGTTCTTTTATGTATAGTATCCCTCAGCCCTCCCTCAAACCATATCAGGTAAGATGAGAAAAAGGATTAAGTGGGGAGAAGCAATAAGAAGTCAGTCCAATGGAAAAAAGGTTCCTTCAGCATATAAAAAATATTCAGCATGTATAAAAATAAATAATTGTATTACATGTTTATAATAATTTTTTATAAATTATCATAAGAAAGGGAAATTATCCTTCTTAATCTCCATCAAAGGTATTTATCAACACTTTAAAAAATCCTTTGGATGGAATTGAATACTCACAAGAATCCATTGTGCAGAGAGAATTTTAGCATCAATAAAATCTAATGATTACTGATAGGATACATATAAGGCAAATATTGATATTTGACTAGTAGATTTGCTTCTTCCTCTCCAGTACCTTTATGGTTAACCTAGCACATCAAAGAAAACTATACCAATCATTAAACCTTTTAGCCATGGGGAATGTCAAAATTATTTTAACATTCTACAATATTGCGCTTCTTAAGTAAGCTTTTCTATGTATGCAACACCATTTTGAATGACTGTTCTTGGTCTTAGTCAATCTATATTATTTTATAGGAAAAAGAAGGGACTACTGATACTTTTACCAGCTGTTAAAGGTTGGGCAGGAAGGCATTAATTAGGAACATACTCTCTGATGAACCTTTATTTCCAATATAGTCACATAGTACATCTTAGTAGCCTAATATGGCAAAGGAGGAAAAAATCATCACATCGTAGAAATCTACAGAGAAAGTCACAAATTCTTTACCATCTTATTGCTACTGTTTTCAACCAGAATTAGTAATCTAGAATTTACAAATGCAATACTTTAGCTTTTTTTAATTAATCGTCCATATTTTCTCTACAGCAGTGCTATTATTCTGTGCGTATATTTGCTGGTCAGGACCCTTCCTATACTTGGGTTGGATGGGTGACACCAGACTACCACTTATACAGTGAGAAGTTTGACTTGAATAAAAACTGCACAGTGACCGTGACTCTTGGTGATGAAAGAGGCCGGGTCCATGAAAGGTAGGTTGGAATCCCCTCAGAAATCATAAATATTCCACACAGACTTCTTCAAGCTGTAGAAAAAGAAAAGATCTCTTTCCTATTTGTTACTCATTCCCAGAAACTTATTTGCTCCCACTTAACATTGAATCATCCCACCTTCATTAGATGTGATATCAAAAGCAATTATATCAGTGACACTTTGGCTCAAGTTTCTTAATCCCGAACCAAGTTTTCTATTGTATTCTTTTTGTCTTTCTTTATGCTCACTTTTACATTGAAGTCATTGAGTAATTAATCATATTTTGAAAGACATTGGAGAATTTTATCAAGTTCTTTTTCTTTTGTCTTTAACAGTTTTCAGTACATAACATATGCTGTATTCATGGTGGGGAGGCAGTTTGCTTATGCAAATAAGGAGAACTACAAAACAAAATTACAAAATATCCTCTGAAATTATATTTCTAATTGGATTTGGGAGTATAATGAAACCAATTCTACTAGCTACTGCCTCATTAAGGAGAACCCCAAAACCATCTTTTCATTTAGCAACAACCTCTTTATATCTTGTTTTTATTTATAGCAAGGATATAAATATTGGTGTGGTAATATTCTTCTAGTACTATAGCAAATCAATGAACATTGGGTGAGGATCTCACATACAGAATTACTAGTAACTAAGTTTAACTTTTATGAATGGTCTAAAAACTAATAATTTAGTATTGTCTTAGTGCTTTACCTCTTTATTTTTCATGTATAGAAAGGCCATTTTTTCCTCCAACACAAAAAATAAAATGCTTACAGCACAAAAATTCATGTGCATATTGGCAAATTCTTAAAACATAAAACATTAACACATTACTCCAATAATATTCTGCTAAGAGATGAAGACTTGGGAGACTTGTGGGACTGCTGAAGAGGCATTTCACTTTCACAGAAGATTTGCACTATCCTAGCAACTCTATCAAGTTCCATATCTTCTGGTCAATCAGACATTTAATTTACGAGCACCTGAACCTGAAATCTATCAGAAAAGAAAATGATTAATATATATTTCTGTTGGACTAACTAGATGGATATGTCAAAGGGATACTATAAATAGAGATTGACAAAGATTTCAAAAAAGTATTTTATGACCTTATGCTATTTTCATAGGAAAATGTAGAGATATGACTGTCATAAATGATAGTGCAGTTGGGTAGATTTGGGACTGATTGAGTGGCCACACCCAAAAGGGAATCATTAATGGTACTTGGAAAGAATTCTTGGGTTGGGGTGGAAGGGTCAGGGTTATCTATTCCTAGACCATTTCTGTTAGATGGCACATTTGTATAAAATTTGCATCTGGCAAAGCTCAGAAGGATTGCCAATGCACTGGATGACAGGATCAGGAACCAAAAGTGTCTTAAAAGGCTAGAATATTTTGCCTAACTTAAAAGATGCAATTAATAAAAACATATGTAAATTCTTACATCTTTTTTCAGTAAATCAGTTAATCACAATTAGGAGTAATTAGACAGAAGTTTGTGTAAAAAAGTTCTTTTCAAGGACTGAGAAGGTCAAACCTAGTAGTCTACATCTGTCATACTGTGTTCAGCTCTGGAAGCCATGTTTTAGGAGTATCTCTTACAAGTTGGTGTTCTTTGGCACTCCTTACTCAAATTGTTCTGGTAGTTCAGGCTTGGAACTAAGTGAAATATTGTAAGGTATCTAACACTGAACAAAAACTTTATTGAACAACATGCTTATAGAAAGATATTCAACAATAACACATGTAGCATTTGTACAGATGGTTACAACTCCCAAAACTTTCATTTGTGCCATACTTGATCAAAATGGTATGTTGATTAGCAGAGGATGTACATAAAGTTTAAGGAGGCCCAACTCCTTATGTTAAAAAACTTTCCATTTTAAGCCTTAGGCTATCAAGAATCTATCTATACACCAAGTCTTAGACCTTTGATTAACTAGTGAAACCTCTATAATGCCTTTTGTGAGAAAAATTACCCAATCTAAGTAGAGCAGGTATTGTTCCGCCAAATTTCCACCACTTGATAGCAAAGTACTAAATTTCTTCTAGAGGACCACTCACCAAATGCCTAGACTGCCTCATCCAGTACATTAATGAGGTCTGGAACAGCAATAAAAGTTATGAAAATCTATTTAAAATTTCCAGGTGCTATCTACCTTTCTCACTGACCACACAGGGTTTTGTAAGGGGCATTGGTGCACAAAGTTTTCTAATCTCTGCCAACTACATCATTAAGAAAGACATAGTTTTCACACTTCCCAGCCTCAATATTGTTTGATGTAAACAAGTATAGCTTGGGTTAACCAAAGGGTTTCCATTTGGCCTTTCCCACAATAACTATTATAGATGTTAACATGAATGTTTGCATAGGTACTCTCTACTAAGAATTCAAAATATCACTTCTCCTGGTGATATGTTTCCCAAAATCTTATATCAAAACTGTCTGGACCCACTGACAGTGCACTTTGAGTAAAAGAATAGGACAATCAATCGACATGTTCTTTCTAGAAATAATTTGATAGGATTACAATTCCCCAAACAAGATATAAAAATCAGAGTAGGGAAGTATAATTATGGGTATAGTGATAGGACAGGAGATGATAGGTTCAAGAAGATTGATTCTGAGGCCAGCTGATATAATTGACTTTTAACAATTAGAGTAAAATAATCCATGCTAAGAGTTCATTTTTAGAGGATTCAGCAATAATGTCATGGTAGCAATACTAAAGTTGGCTAGGATGAAAAAATATGGTTTGGTCTAGAGCCATTTACATATTATGGATTATCAGCCATCAGAATAGTACGACTTTAAGGTAAACTAGTGGTTTTCTTACTGGTTATGGTCCTTCCCAGCTAGACTTCAAATAGCAGACCTAATCTGTCAACACAACCATGCTTGAAGTCTTTCCATTGCTGTTAACTTCACTAGCATAGCCTTCAAAAACTTAAACCTGTTTATACCTTTTGACTCAGCAATATCACTATTACATTTATTTCCTAAGATGATCAGAGAAAAGGGGAAAGAACCCATATGTTCTAAAATTTATAACAATTCTCTTTGTGGTGGCAAAGATCTAGAAATCAAAGAAAAATCCATCAACCAGGGGAATGATTAAACAAATTGTGGCATAGGATTGTGATGGAATACCTTAAGAAATGATGAACAGGTTGATTTTATAAAAACATGGTAAGACCATGTGAACTAGAAAGACTGTAACATGCATAATCTTAAGTGGGGTGAAGTGCTTCACAGAATTCCACAATACCCCCCAGAACTCCAGGAGAGGGGGCATTTAGGGCAGTTAAGAATGTGGGTATAAAAAGCAGGACACCCAACTTAGCAAACTAACTCTTTGGGAGAGCTGGGTGACTTGAAAAAGGTAGGAATTACTTCTTCTCAGCTAGCTTATCTCTAACCCAGGGTGGTTCTTTGCTGAATACTCCATACTGACTATAACCAGGCTGTAACCACTGTGATAATACCTTA
>NC_058131.1:538439607-538500032 GCF_016433145.1 Gracilinanus agilis
ATGCAGTGTATATGGGGGACATGAGGGGGGGGGAGGGAAGAGGGAGAGGATGGGGGAGGGGAGAGAGAGAGGGAGGGATGGGGAGAGGTAAAGAGAGCGGGAGAGAGAATGAGAATGAGAAGACTGCCCAAGGCTTTGGCTAGGATTGCAATAGCTAATTACTCAGAAGGTGACTTATCCTTTCTCTCTGTTTTGATCTCAGTTTTGTCATCATTGTCATATAGACCCAATGAAAAATCAAGAGAAGTTTTCTCTATCTATTTATTTATCCATAGAGATATACTTATAGCAATGTGAGACAAGTGCAAAGATATGGAGATGGGGGATGGAGTGTCGTATGTGAAGAAAAGAGGAAAGTCTAATTTGGCTGTATTAAAGAGAAGAGGATGGAGAGTAATGTCCAGGAAGATTAGAAATAGAAGTTGGGACTAGGTTATACAAGGTTTTAAAAGTTAAAATACCACGATCCTTATTTTTCCACTAGTATGTGCCATTTTGTTCCAGATGTGTGAACTTCTCAACTATTTCTGTGACTGTGAACTACAGCACAGAGTAGAAGCTATTGTTGCTTTTGGTGACATTTATGTGTCCAAGCTTCAGGCAAACCAGAAATTCCGCTACAATGAGCTTA
The DNA here is from genome assembly GCF_016433145.1 of Gracilinanus agilis. Lineage (NCBI taxonomy): Eukaryota > Metazoa > Chordata > Mammalia > Didelphimorphia > Didelphidae > Gracilinanus > Gracilinanus agilis. The sequence continues at coordinate 538,440,239 of NC_058131.1, forward strand.
TGCAGGCCCTAAACATGTCAGCAGCCCTGACTGCCAAAAAGACGAGGGAGTTCAGATCTCCTCCACAAGAACAGGTAAGAGGGAAGGGCCTCAGGGTCTGCAATATGAGAGGTAGGGGAGTGTGACAAAGTTCTCCACTTAGGATCAGGAAGACTTTGGTAATTCTACAGTAGTTTACTTTATGATCCTACACAAATCACCTTTCTGAAGCTCAATTTCTTCACCCATAAAAATGGAAATGACAAATATAGGGTTATTGTAGGATCATATATTTGTAAAATCTTGAAATGTAATATATAATATATATATATATATATTGGCTCTTAGTACCCATTTTTCTACTGAACTACAAGATCATGAAGAATAGTAGCTGGCATTTAAATAACACTTTTAATATCTGCAGAGCACATACGTGTTGTCATTTGATCTTTACAAGAACCTTGGGGCATATTATTATCCCACTTTTATAGATAATGAAACTGAGGCAGATAGTGATTAAGTGACTTATCCAGGATCATAAAGCTAATAAGTGCCTAGAGATTTAAACTCAGAGCTTCCTAACTCCAGATCCACTGACAAAAGATTTATCACAGAAAAAAAAATATCCCATGGTCCCTGAAGTCTCTTGGCAAATGGGGAAATTAAAATAAGGCAAGAGAAATAACTATACTCCTCATTACCATAAGGTTTCAAACTCTTCATATTGTGGGAGTGCCCTCTGAATTTTTCTCTAGCAAGTCCTGTCCCAGTATATCACTCTGGTCAGTTCCCATATTGAATGTCCTTAGCATCCCCCCACCAATGCTGTTTATAAGAGTGTACTTCCCCAAAATATCATAGATTTAAAGATGGAAGAGACTAGTTCAACCTTCTCATTTTGCAAATGAAAAATTAATGTTCAAAGAATTGACATTCTCAAGGTCATATATAAGCATCAGAGACAAGATTTGAACATAGGTCTTCAGCCTCTAACTCCAGCCAGTTTTCCTCTTTCCAATTCTTGGAAGAGCCCAGAGTGGCAAGGAAATCATAACTAGAAATATTTTCTAGCTAAGATTCCTAAGGCGGGGGGGCAGCTGGGTAGCTCAATGGATTGAGAGTCAGGCCTAGAGACGGGAGATCCTAAGTTCAAATCTGGCCTCAGACACTTCCCAGCTGTGTGACCCTGGGCAAGTCACTTGACCCCTATTGCCCACCCTTACCACTCTTCCATCAAGGAGCCAATACACAGAAGTTAAGGGTTTAAAAAAAAAGACTCCTAAGCCCACATTATTCCACAGAGATAAGAGATAGGCGGTTACAGATCATTGGTGAAGGACAGTGAGCTTAATGGAAGAGGATAAGAAATTAATTCTAACTTCATAGATCTCTGTGTTTTCAACTTTATAACTCTATTACTTTCAAGAGTTTCTTCCACTCATTTTTCTAGGATGTCAGAATTCAACCTAGGCCCATTTTTACTACTACCATTTGAGACAGTTGTTGCTATATCCTTTACAAGTCATTCATCCTCTTCATTACAATTCACTAATAGCTTTACTTTGCTTCTTAAGAGAATTCACACCATCACTTTTAAATTTTCTTTTGCTTCTAATCTACTAAATTATTCTCTAGTTTGTCATTTCAAAATAATTTCTTCATTTCCTGTCTTGCTGAAACTCCTTTAGATTTCTCCACAAAGCCTCAGGATCCTCTTCAACTAATTCAACTCTAAAACGCATATCTCATCAATACCCACTGTCCTAGAGCCCTCCCTCCCCTGACTTGAGCATGGAAAGTTCCTCTTAGAACTTACAGAGGGTGCCCCACCTATTGCACTCCTCTGGATATCACTATTATATCCATTCTCACTTTTACCCATCTATACTTTTCAGCTTTTGTCTTTCTCATTATATTATAAGGTCCCTGAAGTCAGTAACTGTTTTTTTTCTTATCTGTGTATGCTTAGCAAGGTGCTTAACAAAGTAGCACAAAGTAAGTGCTTTGTTAATGTTTTTTTAACTGACATCTAAACATCATCTCCAGCCTCATGATATCAGAATAAAGAAGCTACTGGACTCAATATATATGAAAAAGTACTGGTGCCCTAAACTAAGTTTTCCCAAAATCACTATGCAATGGACCCTAAGCAGTTATGATTATTCCCATATGATTGAATCTATTAAAGAATGAAGGCAATAGTACAAAGGAAATAAAAAGCAGTTGGTGAAAATTTTCAAAGGGAGAGGGACACTATAAGATAACGGTGAAGCTGACAAGAGTTCATCCCAGGCACTGTCTTGAACTTTTTAAAATGCTTGACCCTTGCTTTATCCAGTGTTCACAGGAGATGATGGAACTTCCCATGAGAAAATGACTTTTTTATTCTTGAAATCAATCCTTTTGATCTCACTTTTAATAAATGCCCCATAAGGTAGCTATTTGTATAGTCTGTTGTGATAATTATCATGATTTTGTATTAATAGTACAGCCACAAATTAGTTTCATTTATATTTCTCAGTGATGATGACAATAACAGCAACAAAAAATATATTTACATAGGACTTAAGGTTGTACAAAACTCATTTCTCATAATAACTGGATAATGTGAATTGTATAAATATTATTATCCCTTTAAAGAGACTCAGAAGTTTCTGATCCTATGAATAACTACCTTTAAGTCAGCTTAAGAATTTGCCACAAATCTTTGCTTTAAAAAAATTCCTATAATAGCATTTGATGCTTTGAGATCTTCTTCTTATACTATGCACACTGTAGAAACAAAACGATGAGGACATTTAGGTAGATGGAGACATACAAGTATAGGAATGATAACAGAAAGGAAGCTAAGATGTGTTCCTTGCTCTCATGAAGTCTTCACAAATGCTAACAGACTGGTTTTAGATAGAACTGATGAGACTATCTATCCATGTCTATTGTGACCAATACTAACTCTGTCCTGTTTCAGATGATCGTAAAACTCTAACTTAAATCTATGAAAAAAGTAAGTTTATTAACATGTGCATATCTTTTCCTTAGGTTCTATGATCTCTTCTGACTGTTCACAAACCCGAGATTAAGAATCTAGTCCTTTCACTAATCCACATGTATTTTATCCCTCATTTAACCTCTAGACTCCAGTCAAATGAACTCTCTGATATCTTTTTGTTACTATGGTATAGTAGAGAGATAATGGACTTGAAATTAGAAAACCTGCTTTCCTGAGTCTTAGCTCTGCCATTTACTAGCTTTGTAATCTTCCTTAAACAAGCTATTAAAACTTTATGGGTCTCAGTTGCTTTTATCCCACAGGGAATTTATTAAGGATCAAATCAGATATTAAGTTTGAATGCACTCAAATTATGACAATGTAAATATAAGCTACTTTTATTTTACCATTTATTTTTTAAAAAACCCTTACCTTCCATCTTAGAATCAATACTGTGTATTGGTTCCAAGAAAGAAGAGCTGTAAGAGGTAGGCAAAGGGGGTTAAATGACTTGCCCAGGGTCACACAGCTAGGAAGTGACTGAGGCCAAATTTGAACCTAAGACCTCCCATCTCTAAGCCTGGCTCTCAATCCACTGAGCCATCTGCCTGCCCCTTTTTTTTTTTTTTTTTTTTTTTACCATTTCTGCATCTTCAAATTTATAATCTTCAATTCCTGAAATTACTTTCTTATTTTAGTCTACCAGATCCTCTTCTGTTATTTATTTCAAACATACTTCAAATGCCTCTCCTATAAAAATTCTCCCTTAATGAACTGGAAAAGGAAGAGACACTAATAGATGTTCATTGGAGATTTTTACCCAATTCATGGTTCCATCACTTTAAAAACAGCAGGTGAAAACAAATCAGGAGGCATTTAGAACAAATTAATAAGAAAATAAAGAAGGATGGGTTAGAAAACAGGTTATATAATAATAATTCATACTTTTAGAGCATTGCAAAGCATTTTCCTTGCAAATAATCTGTGGTAGTTCAAGTAACACCCCCATTTTAAAATAGGAAAACTGGTTCTGAGACTAAGACACTTACCTATTGTTACTCAACTAATAAGCCTATGTGACAAGATTCAGACCCAGAGATCTTGACTCAAAATACAGAATTCAAAGCCATTTTGTATTGGAATGGGTAAAGGAATCAGTATTCGCTAAAGATAATATGATTACCTCATCATGGTAAACTGAAGGAAAGGGAGAAATATAAAAGTCCTAATCTAGTAAACATTTAGGATTTAATGAAAAGATCGGTAACCTGAGACATGAGATTTCAGATTTAATCTCAACTGACAATAAGTGACCTTAAGCAAGCTTTTTCTCAAATTCCTCCTCTTAAAAATTGGTGGGTTGGACTAGGTGGTTCCATGGACCCCTCTCTTCTAACATCTTATTGCTCTAGATCAGAGGTTGGCAATGTATTGCTCTCAAGCCATATCTGGCTCTTTTGAGGGCCAGATATCTTTCTGCAGGAACCATAAAGTCAATTTTTTTTTTTCAGGCACTGTTACAGAAGCGCACACTGTGAGCACTGTACAGCTCTCTCGAAATTACATTTTAAAAAATGTGGCGTTTATGGCTCTCACGGCCAAAAAGGTTGCCAACCCCTTCTCTAGATGATTCTTTCCCTCATGTCTTAGTTTCTTCAGAATTAGGAGAAAAGATAATCAAGAGTGTTAAGGTAAATGGTCTTAGGCAGAAGTAACCAACTGTTTATTTTGAAAAAGAGACAATATAAGGGTAAAATGACTCAGTCTGCCATAGGGAGGATATGATGTGTTTATGTAAGATTCTTTTCGATGTCATTAAAAGGATAATTTCTAGGGATCTATCATAGAGCAAACATTTATTTGTTTGGATTTCTTTAGATGTTATCTTACCTTAAGATGGTCAACATGATTTCTATATATCCCAACTAATTGTTTAAAATTTTAGCTGTTTCTCTTACTGCAGCAATGATATGTGTAATTTCTTATGAATAATATTCAGAAATAACTAGTTGATTTTAATTTTTTCCTTCAAAGATTAATATGCTGCTAAATTTTCAATTGGGAGAGAATTGCCCCTGTCCAGAGGAGATCCGAGAAGAACTATATGATTTTCATGATGATCTTCTTATTCACTGTGGTAACCTGCCAGAATAAAACTATTCTTTACTTCCCCCAATATGTCTTGTTCTTAATTTTTTATAAAGAGTTTGAGGAATCTTTACATTATGTAAAATTATTACTATTGCATGAAGTTATTAGTTCTTACCAGTTTTTTTATAGAGGAAAGAAAAAGTTAATGACCCTAGAAATTACCCAAAAGAGGCTTTTCCCATTGGTGGGATATCCATATAGTAAAGTAGACTAAAGTAGACTCTAGTAAAGGGTTTGAAAAAGAGAAGAGCTTGACAAATATTCTTATAAGAACCATACCCATTATTTATAAAGTTTGGAATTTGAAATCCAAACTGCATCTGGCTGAAACTTTGAGATAAGCCAATGACATTGTTATCTTAAGTATTTCTATTTTATTGTTTAAATGTTCAAATCCATTGATCTTAGAATGGTTATACTATCCTTTAATTTAAAAATGAGCAATGGTTATTCTAACTAATTGATTTTTGTCCAATTAATGGTATGTTTTCACTGGAAGTATCATTAATCTATTATTTTAATAGGACACCAAGATTTTTGATACTTGAGATATCTGCTTCATATCAATGTGTACTAAAGGAAGAGCCTCAACTTGAGGTTTCTACATGCTTTTATATATTTCAGAAATAAATCCAAATCTAAAACAAATCCAAAAGGACCACAGGAAAATTAAGATTTGTTTGTAGTTGGCCTTCAGGTATCTCTAAAGCAAAATATTTAATGATGGGAACAAAATAAACTTTATATGTTTTTCTGCTGTATGACTATTCATTACCAATAATTATGAAGTAAAGATGATAGAGGCATTTTCAATCAATTTTTATCATTTTGTAGGAATTCCATTGGAAGAGGAGGAAGAAGAAGAAGAAGACATTTCATGGACAGGCAAACTAAGGGCACTGATATATAAAATTAAAGGACCACCAAAGCCAGAGAAGGAACAGCCAATGGAGGAGGAAGAACAGTGCCCAAGTAAGTGTCTATCCAAGACACTGTGGCCCTACCTTCAGGTGTCTATAGAGAAAGCTAAGTTACTTTCTATTAAAGGTTAGAAGTGAATGTGGGTTGCTCAGCCTTAGAAAAAACTCTGGGTATTGTTGAAACAGTTAATAATGGTATTATTGGTTTGTGTTTTGAATTATGCTTTTCTTCTAAAATTGCAAATTCCACTCAGAATGTTTGGAACTTCAGAGGACTTGTCTGATTACCTTGTGGTCCATACTGTGAGAAGAAATGTAGCATTTTAAAGAGTACTAGAATTGGAGAAAGGAAAAATCTATGTTTGAATCCTGCTTGGTAGGTATGTGACTGTCAGCAAATCACATAGCCCCCTGTTTCTTTCTCTGTAAAAAAAGAAAAGGATGATTATCATACTTATAATTCTTACTTCATAGGATTATTGGAAGAACCAAATGGCTTTATAAACCTCAAAATGTACATAAATATCAGTTATTGTTCCTATCAATATAACAGCCCTAAACTTTGTATTTTGCCTTCTTAAATGCTTATTTATTCTTTTTCATTTTTATAGATTCTATAGCCATGTTAGCTTCCTCACATCATACCAAAACTGTGTTGGTAAGGAATTCAAATAATAGGTCAAAAGAGAAAATAAAGATTAAGTATGATTTCCCATGAATCAGTCTTCAGTGGTAAGGTCACAGGTCTAATAAAGGCAGATCTAATAAATAGGAAAAGAGGCATCTGAGCCCAAAGAAAGAAGTAACTCATATTTATATAACTTGTAAAGGTTTGCAAAATAATGTCTTCCAAACAATATTATGAGATACCTATATTTAACAGATGAGAAAACTAGAGCTCAGACAAAGATTTTCCAAAGGTGCTGTAATTGGTGACAAAATTGTAGTTTGCACCTGGGTCCAAGTATTCCTATAGATAAACCATGTTGCTTCCTTATAGGATGTCAAAAATATGTATATACACACAAATCTAATAGGGTTTCCTATATTAGAAGAAAATAAAGATAAATTCCTCTAAGGTAAATTCTTTTAATGGGCTAAGATGAATTATTGTCTTTTTTAGTCTTTGTTATTTTTCTGTAGCATTGCCTCTTCAGTGAGGAGAGCCTTGATTCCAAAAGGTGCATGTTAAGGCTTTGATAAACAGGACTTCACATTTACCACCAGCTGTTCTTTAAACAAAGTCAGGCCTTGTTCATATTCATTTCTTAAGTCCTTATATTATTTTATATTATGAATGGCTCTAATCTTCCTTACCCCATGTCAAAACAAGATCATAATTTGTTCAATATAACAGTAGACTGTCTCTAATCCTATTTCTAAACCATTAAAACATCAAGTGTAAGACTGTCTAAACATTATGTATAATCATTGCCCATCTTCGTACGTATTTTTCAAACTTGTCATTGGCTTAAAGTAGAAGAAAGTTCATGGATTTTATCCTATTTCCTTCTCCAGTAAATCTTAGTATGTGTTTTCAGTCATAGAGTGGGATACTATCAAGAAATTGTTTCATCTGAAAATATTTCTCTGAGAATCATAAGCCTATTTCCCCTTAAATAATTTTCCCTTTTATCAGTATTCCCACAAAGAAAAGTTAACATCATTTAGCAGTAAAAGAACTGAAACACATATAAGAAGCAGGGAAATTTTTGAAGTTGCTACTATGGCATTATTTTGCTCTTTCTTCTTTGGCATCAATAATAACAGCCAATAAACCTGAATTTTTTAAGTCCCTGCTATGTGTGAGAAATTATACTAGGTCCTAGGAATATAAAGAAAAGAGCAAAATAGGCAATTTTTACATGTAAATATATATGCCAAATAAATACAATTTAGAGAAGAAGGCATGTATCATTGGCAATATCAAGAAAGACCTCATGTAGAGGGTAGTAGTTTAGCTAAACTTTTAAGGGAGCTAGGGATTTTCAGAGGCATGACTGCAGAGGGAGTACTTTTTAGATGTCAGGGACAACTTTTGCAAAGGCATGAGGATGAGAGATTGAATGGCACCAATGAGGTACAATAAGAAAGCTAGTTTAGGAAGATGGATTCAAAATGGTAGAGTATAACATGCAGCCTTGTTCTTACTCCAAATCTCCTTCATAATGATTTAGAAAATGTACCAGATTTAATTCCAAGTCAGTAAATCCAAGAAAAAGCTATAGCGAGTGAATTTTCCAGTCTAAAAAAGCTTAGGGAGACAGTGAAAGGGATATAAAGGCATTGGTAATAGAGCCTGACCAGGAGCACGCCATTTGGAGCACTCTAGTATCCAGGGCCTGAAAGAGATCTGAGAATGGACACTAGAGCAGGACAACATCCCAGAACTTGTGTAGGGTATAGTAATGAAGACCCTCTAGTAAGCAGCTATTACTAACCATTTTTCGATTTTTAGATTCAAGGCAGAGAAGAGCAGTTGTAGAGAAGAATAGCAATTACTAGCACAGCCTTGGCTTCATATTAAGCAAGGAATAAATTCTAGAAGCAAATAGTAGCTGTGTGGTTCTGATCCTAATAATAGAGCAGGGACTTATTACTAGCCTATAGTCTAGGATGGAATAACAGCCTGCCATGAAATTATCAGGACAGGCAAAATGGGAGCCTATAAGGGAATCCAGCTGCTCTGAACCTGCAAAGCCTTCTAGCTGGCTAATAATGGCTGAATCCAGCAGCAGTCTATTGAAATGAACTAGAGAATAGCTAAAGTTCCCATACTGGAGTTAGGCATTTTCAGAATTCACAATAGAAAGGCAGTGATCAGACTTCACCTAGGATCACATCACTTAGGAGAAGTGATAGTTTGTAGACACCAGCCTAAGTAGCGAAGGCAGCAAGAGGACAAAAGAAGACAGCATGTCAAGCCAGATATTTCTCCCAGAGGTACAGAGATCTCAACTCTAACAATTTCCAAAGTCAAAAGTAGGTTAGAAAAAGGAGCCAAAAAATAAAATAATAAAATAAAAGAATACCATCATGTAAAGCTATTACAGTAACAGGGAAATTCAGTATACAAACCTAAAAGAAAAGAATGACTTGAAACAGCTTTAAGACTGGCTTTAAAGAGGACTGCAGGTTGGACAAAAATCCAACCAGAATTCCTAAAAGAAGTAAAGCAAGAATTTTTTTTAAGTTAAAACATACGAGGCAGCTGGGTGGCTCATTGGATTGAGAGTCAGGCCCAGAGATTAAAGATTCTTATTGTTCAGTCATTTTTCAGTCATGTCTGATTCTTAATGACCCCATCTGGGGTTTTCTTGACAAAGATACTGGAATAGTTTGCCTTTTCTTTCTCTCACTCATTTTACAGATGGGAAAAGTAAGGCAAATAGGGTTAAGTGACTTGCCAAGGTCACCCAAAAGTAAGTGTCTAAGGCCTTTAATTTGAACGCAGGAAGATGCATCTTTTTTGACTCCAGGCCAGCACTGAGCTACTCCAATCTTATCACAGAAGAAGATACTGAATAAGTCATCTATGAACTCCCAAGGAAAAAAATCCCTAATACCCAAAGGATTTATCAGTATAAAGAACAACTGATTTCAATTTTACTTAAATAATTTGAAAATATATGGGGAAAAGAGGTCTTGGAAAATCCTTTCTATGACACAAATGTGGTCTTAATACCTAACCAAGGAGAATCAAAAGAGAAGAAAATTATAGACCAATATTCCTGATAAATATTGATGCAAAAATGTTTTAATAAAATATTATCAAGGAGACTACAACATATTCAAAAGATTATATGATCACGTAGGATTTATACCAGAAATACAGAGTTGGTTCCAAATTTTTAAAATTGTAAACATAATTAACCATATTAATGTGTGGGATGCTAATTGAGCAACCAATACCCCCACTTACTTAGATAAACAAACAAGAGTTGGAGAATAAGAGTGAAGGAAGCAGCTGTTTTATTCCTTTCATGAAAGGAGGCATACAAGCTTTATGTACAGAATGCAAGTTGGTTAAAGGATCAATATATAGGATCCCTAATCACAAAACCCCCTTTCTGTCTCCTCCCTTCCCTTCGACTTCTTACAGTTTTGATTGGGGGAGGCTGTAATTTACAATCTTAAATGCATGGGGTTCAGAGAACAGTGAAAATATCAAAATATACAAAAGAAGAGTTACATTTAACATCCTTTAAGAGATAAAGAAGTAACTGAACTGCCAGTTGCCCTTGAATTAGGGCCCTTTGTTCCTTGATATCAGTCACTCTTCCCAGGCTCATCTCCATGACTACTAGGCAAACAGTCATCAAAAGCAACAAAACTAGCCTCCATATCCCTTTCTTTGTTGGGATAAAAACTGGGTGTTAGGGGGCATTTGGTAGCTCATTGGATTGAAAACCAGGCCTAGAGATGGGAGGTCCTAGGTTCAAATATGCCCTCAGACACTAACTAGCTGTGTGACCCTGGGCAAGTAACTTAACCCCCCATTACCTAGCCCTTACCACTCTCCTGCCTTAAAATCAATACATTGTATTGATTCTAAGGTGGAAGGTAAGGGTTTAAAAAAACTGAGTGTTAACTGTGCTTTTGCCTTGAGGATATGGGGTACAAACCGAATTCTCATTCTGAAAATATTACACTTAATTTTATCTCACTTATTAATACAAAAACAAAAATCATATCAATAGTTGAAGAAAAAGCTTATGGAAAAAAACCGTATTAAAAAAGCATAGGGATAAATAGAGCTATCCTTTAAAATGATAAATAGTATCTATCTAAACTATATTCCAATATTATCTATACTAAAATCCGAGGTAAAATAAGGATGTCCATTTTCACCATTATTATTCAATATAGTGCTAACAATGCTAACTAAAGCAAGAAAAAAAAGAATTTGGAAGAAAGAGCATGAGCAAAGAGGAAATAAAGGTGTCCCTTTTGGCAGATAATACAACGATTTTCTTATAAAATCTTATAGTCAACTAAAATAATACATGAAAAAGTTAACAATTTCATCAATTGCAGAATATAAAATAAACCCATAAAATCATCAGAATTTCTCTGTGTATATCAATGAATGTGTATGTATATGAGACCAACTAGAAGAGACATAATAAGAGAAATTCATTTTCAAATTTCTGCAGAAAATGTAAAATGCTTTGTGTAACTGTTATGTAGAGATGGACCACTCAGGTGAACCCCCAAGTCAAGATCAATAAGCAGAATGTCTGCTCACCTCAACCCCCACAAAGCAACTGCCAACTCTTCTCAACTGCCCCCTCACCCAAAGTTCTCCAGGGGGGTCCCCTGGAATTCTGGGCGAGGCTGTCCCTGTATCTTTGCAGGGATTCCATGTATCCATCTCTACATAACAGTAACATACCCATAAAAACAACATGAACACAACTATAAAACACACTACACAAAGACAGATCTAAGTAATTCAAGAAATATTTAATGACTCATGAGTAAAATGAGCCAATATAACAAAAATTACAATATTACTTAAATTAATTTACTCATTCAGTGCCATATAAATCAATTACTCAATAATTTATATAACTAAAAATAAGTAAATGAAAAACAAAATTCATTTGGAGAAAAAACATCAAGAGCAAAGGAATTAATGAAAAAAAATTTGAAGAAAAAAATGAAATAAAAAACTCAATCTATAAGCAGAGTCATAATCAAAACAATTTTGTGCTGGGTTAGAAGTAGAAAGGTTGAGCAGAGCAGATACACAATGCAAAAAGTAAATAATCACAGTGAGCCTAGTGATGTATAAACCTAAAGATCCCAGCTATTGCAGCAAGAACTTAGTATCCAACAAAAACTATTGGGGAAAATTCAAAAGCAGTCTGGCAAACACAAAATATAAATTAATATCTCACATAACATACTAAGTAAAACTCTAAATCAGTACATGATAAGGAATAATAGCATAAATTAAAGAAGCATGAAAGAAATTAAAACCCAACAAGAGAAAGAATTTCAAAAAACATAAAGTGATTAATTTCGTTTCCATAAAATTGAAATTTTGGTGGGAAAAAACTAATATAGCTAAAATTAGAGGAGAAGAAGGAAACTGGTGGAGGAGAATCTTTGTAGGAAGTTTCTTTGGTAAAGATCTCATTTCTAAGGTCTAGATAACAGTCAAATTTATAAGAATAACAGTCATTCACTAATTAATCAACAAAGAATATAAATAATAAATTTTGGAGGAATAAAAATCCAAGCTATAAATAACCACATAAAAGTTGTTCTAAAACATTAGTAGAGAACTATACATGAAAATAATTCTGAGGTACTACCTTAAATTCATCAGATTTGCAAAGTTGGGGGGAAAAAGTAGAAATGAGAAGTGCTGGAAGAACTGTGAGAAAACATATACATTAATGCATTGTTGTTGAAGCTGTGATTTGTGAAAGGAAGAATTTAAATATCAGTGAATTACAATTAGAATTAAGAAAGATTTTGCAGTTATCTCTACAAAGTTATAGAAAACATAGAATAATATATTCAAAAAGGCAAAAGAGGAAGGAGTAACTAAGAAGAATTTACCCAGCAAAACTGAGTAAAATACTACTTGAAGAATAAAAAATAGATCCTTTCAATGGAAAGAAGGAACAAAGGAAGGAAGGAAGGAAGGATGGATGGATGGATGGACGGATGGATTAATTTATTAATTAAACATGTACTCTGTTCCAGACACTGTGCTAAGTACTTTATAAATATTATCCCATTTGATCCTCACAACAAAGCTAGGATATAAGTGATATAATTATCCCCATTTTATAGATAGGAAAGCTATGGCACACAGAAGTTATGTCTTGCCCAGGGTCATGTAGCTAATCTATGGAAAGGGATAGAAAAGAGGGTATATTCAGAGTCAGATTAGTCATAAGCAAAAAATAATAATACCTAAACTCAGAAAGGGGAATGTAAAAAGAAGATTAAAAGAACCAAAAGGGCAAGATCTTAAATAAAGGAGTGGGGAATATAGAGAAAAAAAAGTGTAATAGAATGGATGGAAATAATTAAATATCTTACTATGAATAGGAATCAGAGAACTTTCTTTTTTTAAAAAAAGAAGGTAACAAGTAAATTAGAAGGCAAAATCCAAAAATAAAAAAAAAAACATACTTAAATGGATTTAAAATAAAGGGTTTGGGTCAAAATCCATTATGCTGCAGCTAAACACACAAAAATGGGGGTTGCAATTATTTCAAATAAGACAACAGGAACAAACTATGTTTTAGGAAGAGAAACAGACAATAAATTAATTGCAATACTTAATATCTACACCAGATGTCAGAGTTTCTAAATACATAAGGGAAATGCTAAATTAATTACAAGGAGAAAGATACAGTAAAATGACTATTGAGGGTTATTGATTTACCCCATCAGCCCTATATAAATTTACTGAAAAATAAAAAAGAAATGTTAAAGACCTGAATAGAATTTTATAAAGCATAGTCATGATAGTATGATAAAATAGGGATAAAAAGGAGTATAAAGCTCAAGCTATGCATGATACCTTTACAAAATCCAGAACATTATCTTAGACATAAAAACCTAATAATCAAAGGCTGAAGAGGAAAAATGTCATGTATATTTTTTATTGACCAAAATGAAATTAAAATCATATTAAGTAAAAGTCATTGGAAAAATATTAAAAATCAACTAGAGACTAGCAGTCCTAAAGAATTGGTTGGTCTAAGGACTAAATAATGAAATGATAGGTAATTTTATTAAAAATAATGAAATAATTTATCAAAATTTGGGGGTTGTTGCCAAAGCAGTCCTTGGGGAAAATGTATATCTCTAAACATTTTAGGAGAAAGACAGAGACAGAGACAGAAAACAGCTCAATGAATTGGGAATACTGCAAAACCCAACAAATTAAAAACTCCAATCTAACACGAAAAGTGAAATCCAGAAAATCAAAGAAAATTTATTTTAAAAAAAATTTTTAAACTCTACTCAAAGATTTAAAAAAAAAAAAAAAGCAAGTAGAGATTCAGCTAAACTGCAAAACCTGTCCATCAAGTGCAATGAAGGTAGCTGAATTGGGATTTTAACTAGCAGATTTTATACCCTTGATATCTACATTCTTTTCATTATTTCTGCAGAGGCAATAATAAAAAGAGTAATGGATTTGGAATCAATTTGCAGGTTTGAATCCTGGCTCTGCAACTCACTTGTCTGACCTTAGACAAATCATTGAACCGCTTTGAACCAGTTTCCTCATTTATAAAATGAAAGAGTTAGGCTAGATAATCTCTCATGTTTCTTACAGCTTTAAGTAATTGGCTCATAAATTAAGTCTAAAAGTATTCTAGAAATGTATAAATTATTAAACTTTTTTAAAAATTACCCAAAATAAGCACAAAGTCTATCATCCATATTAATGATCTTTGTGGGGAGAAGATGAAATTTTAAATGAAGTTTCTTTTGTCTTGCAAACCATAATGCCCTGTCAACTTCTGTCCTTAATCACAGAGCACAGGATATAAACACTTTTACCCCATGATCATCACTTGATGGTTTGCATGTTTAAGAGAGAGGTACTTTCTATCTCAGATTTTAAAAAAGAAAGCTTTGTGTTATCTTCTGGCAAATAATTGTGCTTTTATAATGTCTTTCCATTTTTTAAAGGACCATAGCAAATCTATAATGATTTTAAAAAAAACCCTTACCTTGCATCTTGGAATCAATACTGTGTATTGGTTCACAGGAAGAAGAGTGATAAAGGATAGGCAATGAGAGTTAAGTGACTTGCCAAGGGTCACAAAACCAGGAAGTGTCTGAGGCCAGATTTGAACCCCAAACCTTATCTGTAGGCCTGTCTCTTAAACCACTGAGCCACCTAACTTCCCCCATAATTATTTTTTAAAGAACAATTTCTGATGTTAAATGATGTGTTCTGGTTTTAGAAACACTCTTCTCTGAGTCATCTCTCCTATAACTCAATTGGGTCAGAGACTTTCAAGTACAGCTATACTGTTTCTATCTGTTATGATGTTAAGTTGAATAAAATTCCTTAATATAAACTCAGCATACTGTGTCAATCACATGATGACTTCTTCTGAGTGTGCTTCCTTTATGATTAACTCCACTGAGACTTTCTATCCCTGATTTAAAGTTTCAGAAAAGAAATCAGATTGCCTTCACTCAAGATAAATGAAGGAAAGAAAGGGATGTCAAATGTACTCCTGTTAAAAATATTCAAGCATATTTCCCTAAACATATGCCAATCCCTAATAAGTGGATTTCATTTTAAATGAATAAATGTTATTATACCTTTATTAATGCCTTGGAAGCAATTCCAGAGGCAGTTATTATAAGCTGAATTTATAATCACCCAGAGATTTTAAAAAGAAATGTATATGATTTAGATAGAAATAGTTTCCTTTCCCCATGCAACCATGCGAACTTTAAATTACCTACTATCATTAATGTAAATAGTGTCATTCTCACATCTGAATGATAATGTCTTATTACCAAATGTTCTAAATTTATGAACTCACAAATAGGAAAATGGCATTGAGACAGGCTCTTAACCACAGTCAACATTAGTCTATTCCTTCCGATAGTCACCAACATCTGTTTTTTTAATTTTTTTAATGGTAGACACTTTATTGGGTGACTTCTAGTTGTAGATTATGATCAAAATATAAAAGTAAGAATCTCTTCTTTACAACAGTACAGCACAATAATTTAAACCTGACTTTTTCCTTATCTTAGATTACATTGAACCAGAGGTTATTAATGAGCACCCTGTCTTCCTTCCTTTCTCACAGAAACAAAACAAAACAACATGCCACAATTTCTTCTTGTAAGCCTGATGGACTAAAGATGAGTACTTTAAAAATGAAGAAAATAAACATTTTTCAATAAAGTGAACAGCTTTATAGATGCATGGTCTTCCTTCCCAAAGAGAATATATATATATATATATATATATAAATTTGAGCAGATTTCACTCCATTCCTATGTAGTAAAACTGGACAGTCCAAGAATTAGGCATAGAAGTAGCTATTCATCCAAACAATTCTGCCTAAGAAATATAATGCCTTGGAGACATTTCTCATCTCTGTTTATCTTAGTAGTCAGCTAAAATGCTATTTGTAGAAGTTTTTTTACAATTAACTACATGTAATTATAATTTTGGTAATTATAAAAAGCAATGTGAGGATTTTTGTAATAACCCCATAGATGAATCTATAATCATCTAAGGAAATCACATTCACATGACCATTTTCCCAAAAATATTCTATAACATTTAAAGATGTTTCATTTTTTCATTAAAAGCAATTTAGTTTATCATTTATTTCTTCATTTTCCATTCTTGAAAGAATATCAACTGTTTATCAAATTCCCTTTCCTGCACTATTCATCAAGCCTTTTCAACAAGGCTGAATCCAGAATGAATCTATCACCTCTCAGGTAGGGGATCCTGTGCCAAAGATATTATGAGACCTATTGTCCTGGAGATTATAAACATAATATCAGAACATTATCCAGAATAAAAATATAAGTACTACTTTATTAAATCCATATAGTACTTTAACCAGTGCTAGACATAAAGAAGGTGATTAATAAATTCCTAATGAATTGGCTTACTCAAGATCTAGAGAAATTGTGAGGTTTAGTTATTTGGTTATAGATAAATTGAAAGCTGGATGTGTATAATAAACTTATATAGTATAATATCATCTGGAATCTATAACTCTGTGTCCACTTTTAACCAAGATAAATCCCCTAGTGTTAAATTTTTTATTAAAATTTTCTCAAGAGACTGTTTGGAGTAGGAGTATAAATTTATTGATTATATCCTTTTATTGGTTAGGCCAGCATCATAGCCAATAAAGCAGCTTAATAAATAGAGTTTTAGCAATTCATCATTCAGCCCCTCCCTTGAACATTCCAAGACATTTCTAATTGGTGGATAACTAAGACATGGTCTTTCAAACCATCCATCTCTTCTCATCCCTAAGGGTGGAAAGGTGAGGGGTTTGTCACATACACCTCCTTTTTTATTAGCCAAATTCTTTTAAAAAGGAAGACATTCTTTGGGATTCTTAAGGATAAAGAAAATGCAAAAAGCAGTAGACTGGATAGAATCTCTGATCCAGAGCCCAGACACAGAAATACACAAAAATTCTCCCTAATATATAGAAATTGGTTTAGGACCTTTCTACACTAGAGCTCTGATATGTGAATAATTAAAAGATAAATTTTCACATTAGTCATGTACTGAGCAAGAAGCAAGTCCTGAAGCAAAACTATGGCTGTTTGAGTTGAACCCAAGGAGAATAGTTGGGGATGGAGTGGAGGTATTATAAAAAATGATGAGGAGGATAATTTCAGAGACACCTGTGAAAACATGAATGAATGTAGAATGAAATAAGAACGAAGAGAACATAGGAAGGAAGGAAGGAAGGAAGGAAGGAAGGAAGGAAGACAAACGGACAGGTAGGTAGGTAGGTAGATAGGTAGGTAGATTTATGGGAGAAACATCCCCTCTCTGAATTCATGTGGTAGATAACTACTACCAAATACGTATTTATCACAATGCAAAAATTATGGAAGTAGTGGGCAGCAGGATGGCTCAGTGGATTGAGAACCAGGCCCAGAGAGACAGGAGGCACTAGGTTCAAATCTGGCCTAACACACTTTCTAGCTGTGTGACACTGGGCAAATCACATAACCGCCATTGTCTAGCTCTTACCACTCTTCTGCCTTAGAACCAATATACAGTATTGATTCTAAGATGGAAGGAAAGGGTTAAAAAAAATATGGAGGTAAAAACCTAGGTTTTATTATTAGGCCCAAACATAGGTTCAGACCTCAGAGAAAACCTGGACCATCATTAAGATTCTAACACAATTTCCTAAAGGAAAAATTACATCTATGTCACAAAAATAGCTCATTTACATATCACAGGCTTGTCCATTCCTCTTAAGTCATAAAAGTTAAAGAACATATAGATCCATAATCCCATGCCTTCTTCAGTGTTATAAAAGTTGGACAAAATCAAACAGAATCACAATCTCATATATATTTCCTAGTGAAACAAACCTCTTCAAGTAAACTCTATAAATAAATTAAATCATGTTACAAATTAAACTACATTTTGAGGATTAACAAAAAGACTTACTGGAGAGAAGGATTTACATGTTGCAAAGGAACAGTTGAGATTCTTCATCTGATTTCTTATCTAAGGAATGCTTTAAGTCAGTGATTCCCAAAGTAGGCGCCACCACCCCCTGGTGGGTACTACAGCAATCCAGGGAGCGGTAATGGCCAAAGGTACATTTATCTTTCCTATTAATTGCTATTAAATTTTTAAAAAAATTAATTTCTAGGGGGCTAAGTAATATTTTTTTCTGGAAAGGGGGAGGTAGGCCAAAAAAGTTTGGGAACCACTGCTTTAAGGTTTTTAAGTAAATTTTCACATTTCATGGGACAGCTTTTATACAGGTGAGGTTAATATGTAACTCTTAACTAAAAATTATTAAGATGAATGGTCCCAAGTCCAGAATAATAAAAATGAAATAAAAATTCCATAATAATAGATATCCAGATACAAGAGAGAGAGAGAAGGCATGGTCAATGCAAAAAATTATTTGCTTGACAATACATGTTTTTGACAGAAGTTTTGTTTTTCTTTCTCTGTTGTGGAACAAAAAAGGTGGGAGAAAGAAAAGGGAGATTTGTGTTGACTGAAAAAAAAAAAGGAAAATTGAATTAAATAAAAGTGCACATGAAGACCTTCCTCGAGATTTGGTTAGTGTGAAGGGTTAAATTTTGGGTGTAGGAGTTTGAACAAAAGCCAGTGCACAGTTTATAAAATAAGTAAAATAAAACTCTGGAAATTAGTGTTAAATACAAACATTAATAACTAACATTTTTTACATCATTTGGAGCAAAGAACCATGTTATAATGTGGTTCGTAGCTATCTAGGGAAGAATGGATTGAGATAACTAGTGAAAAGATATCTGGGTCTGGAAAATCAAATGTTTCACTATTTGATTCCAGAGTCCTTTCTCCCATGGCAAACCTTCATAAAGGACCATATGCACCCCTCTGAGATTCCTCTCATTGAGGAGGAGTTACAGTTTGGCTATTACATGGACATGCCCCATTGCAATCATATTGTAAAAATTCATTTGCCTCATTTTGGCTACTGTTTCCATCATTCCCATAATTTCCAAAATTGCTTTTTTGGAAATTGTTTCTGTTGTTATTATTATTTCTAGAATAGTTATTGGTTCTAGAATAGTTATTCCTAAAGTTCCCACCATTATTTCTAAAATTGCTGAATATTTTATTCCAGTATCTGCTGTCCACTTTTTCCTCACAAGTAGCACATTGTCCTCTGGTTTGTATATTCTCTTTGGGTTGTATATTCTCACACACAAGCAATAGCTAACCCAAAACTTGTATCACCTTTTTCAGTTTATCAATTTTTCCCTTTAGTGCTTTTATCTCCTTTCTTAATTTCTACTAAATCACTATCATCAGCATCTTTCATTTCATGCCCATTATAAACATAAACTGCCACTCTCCTTAATTCATTAAGGTCCATATTCATCAGTTAAGGCAACTGGTTTTGAAATAGTCCTTGACTACTTTGCAACAATTCTTTACAAAATGCCTTCTCAGTTGTCTAATGTCTTTCTCTTGTTAAATCAATGTCTGTGCATCTTCCTTCCAGTTCTGTAAGTTTGTCCTTGAACTGTGAAGGATTTTCTTCTATCTCCTGCTTGAGCTTTTCAAATTTTGTCCAGGTACAGCTGAACAAGCTCTCATTACATTAAGAATTGCCTCCCCAGCTTGGCACAATCTTGCATATTTCATTTCATCATTAAAGTCCCAATGAGGATCATTCTCAGGCCAGTGAACTGCACCTCCTCCTCACTGGTAAGCTTGATAATTTTATCAAGCTTATCATTTTCCCTTTTAGTTAGTAACTCATCTAGAAGATATTCAAAATCAATCCAGGTTGGATCAAATTGCCAGCGTATCTTCTCTAGCATTTTTATTGCAGCTATGGGCTCCTCCTCAAAAGAAGGAATGCTGCAATTAAATTCCTCCATATCCTGAATGGTAAATGGTGGTACCTAATAGTTACTAACTCATTCTTCTTAGGGTTACGGGTTGGTACTTCTCTTAAAGGGAATAGGGTTAGTATCTTCTTTCTTTTGGCTTTTAATTTCAGGTGGCTTGGTGAGAGAATTAGAAACAGTAGGAGAGGCAGTCTTAGTAAATTGAGCAAAAATTTCATTCTGTTTGGAGATAGTTACATTTTGATGCATTATAATTTTAGCCACTTGAGAGATACTATCCTCAACTTTGGAGATAGTTTTGTAATGGGTAAAAAGGGGTTTTGGTTGGGTAAATATTAAAAGGTTAGGTCACCAGGGAATTGAATAATTATCAATCCCCAAAATTATTTTAGTGATTTATTTACAAAATATAGGAGAGAGTGGAAGTAGGGAGATGAGAAGAGGGTAGAGTAAGAGATTGTATTCAAGTCTGGATTTTACTCTGGCAGGGCTCTAGATGCCCAGCCAGAGCCTAAAAGTCAATTAACAAGGATTTTAGCCACAAGGGCTTCTCCCAATCAAGGAAGCCTCCAGGAGGATAGTACCTCCTAGGAGGTTAAAGGAGCCAGCCTTCTTCGCTCACCACATTTGTTCTAAGAGAAAGATTTAAGAACAGTCTCACCAAGGTCTCAGGGTCCCAGGTCCAGCATTCCTCCAGGTCCCAGCAATGAACAAGAAGCCCCTGACTCACTCAACTCTCTCTTTTAAAGGGGCCTTTTTTGTCACTTCCTGTGCCTTCCTCTTAGTTTTTATGTCTAATCAGAACAGATACTTTTCTTAGGACTGCCACAGAGGCAGTAAGTAAATTCTGATTTGTTACTCTAGCACATGTGGGTTACAGACAACCCATCTTGTGAGTTAAATGGAGATGTTTTCACCTTTGGTGATTAAATCTAAAGATAGGCAGGGTAGATTTAATCTAATTATCACAGTTTCAATTTGGCAGGCAATAGTTTTTGTCAATTGCAAGATGCAATTCTCAAGATATACAACTCTAGTCTCCATTAATCTCTCTTTCAGTTGGTTCCTTTTCTTAGTAAGGAATAAACTAAATACCTGATCCAATTGGTGTCAATTGTATTGGATCAACACAATCCAAGCAATCCAAACAGAACACATACTCCAATAAGCAGTATTAATCGGAGACAATCCAAAACTGTGAGATGTAAAATCTCAGTGAAAGTCCCAGGCATTGGGAGTTGTCTGAAGTGAAAAGGCATTACCTCCTTCACTATGTATAGCATGATGTTAAGCAATGTGGTTACACTCCTATCCTTTTCCTAATATTGGAAAGAACAGAAGATCAATAGATTAATCAAACTCCTAGCTGGCTCTCCAGGCTGTGAAGGGTTAAATTTTGGGGGTAGGAGTTTGAACAAAAGCCAGTGTACAGTTTATTAAATGCAAAACACTTAGTTTATTATAAGGAAATATGGATAGGAAAGAGGAAGAAGGATAGTGAAAGTAATCTTACAAAATCTTGTAACTATATCCAAGATCCCAATTCTACCTAAATTTCTCTTAAAAACCCTGAATCTATCTGCCTCAGAAGGCAGTATCTTCTGCAAGGCTGAAGCCCTTGCCTACTCTCCTACTCTATCTAATCATATAACCACTATCTATCTACCTTAACTAACTAGGTTATTAATAATCAATAAGGCCTTAGTTGCATTCTCTGTCTCCATCCAGAGAGAGTGCCAGCAGCACAACCTCTCCCCAGGAGACCCAGAGACAAAAAGCCCTTTGCAACTCTCTCCAGCTGACTCACTTCCCTTGGCCACACCCTTCTAACTGTCACTAACTGACAAGCAGCTCAGCAAGGGGTCTCTTACTGAAAAATATTCTTGCTTCTTTTCCTCTTAAATATTAAAAAAAAGGAGAAATTAATAAAAACTCTCAACATTAGCCTAGGAAACTGATGGTTCAGACTTGCTGGCCTCATTTCTTAGTTGCCTTAGTATAATGAAAAAGCCACAAGGAGTGCCAGGGGCTCTGTTAAATGTGCTGCCTGATCTGTATGTGGCCTGAGTGTGGCCCAGAATCAGATTAATATGTAACTGAGAAATATTTAACAAAATACAGTAAAACAGTTCACTTTAAAATGTGGTTTTCTAAGCCAGTAAAACCCATAGGGATCCATAAGTATGGTTTAGGGGACCCCATTTCTATCAGAGTTTGACACCACTATTCTATGATGCCTAGCTGTTGGGAAAGAATGGACAACTCAGGTAAAAGTGTTTTGCTCAGCTGAATCAACTTGTGGATCTTCAATGCTTATCCTTGTTGAATATTCTTTTCTTACTATGACTAAATAAATATCCTTTTTTAACTGTTTAAGAAAGAAAGAATAGAAATGTAAGAATGGTCCTTAAAAGCCTAGGACTTAATCATTGAAAAGCCCCCAAATTAATTATAAAAAGATATTTTATGAGGTGTGACAGTCTCTTATATGAATCAGGAAGTAACAGTTACTAGGATGAAGAATAAGAGCCCAAAAGATCTTAAAGAACCCTACTCATGATGGGAGCAACAGAGGATTGACTTTTGGAGCTATAGAATCTAATCTGTAAGAAGCCATTTAAAGCAAGAATAGAAACCTAAGCACAAGTAACCACCATAAAAAAGCATCTAGGACTCTGGGTTCAAGGCATGACAAAGCAATAGACATTTATTAAGTACTTAGTACATGCCAGTCACCCTGCTAAGTCCAATGAGTCACAAATATAAGGAAAAACAAAATCAGTCCCTGCCCTTAAGGAAATTATATTCTAAAGAGAGAAAACAAGCCATAAAAGGGGGAGGTGGGAGAGGTATCCAAGAGAGCCTTGGTATCCAAGTCCAGAAAGAACTAAAGCTAGGAGGAGAATAAAAGTTTAGGAATGAGTCCCTTGCCAAAATGTAGATCTCAGGAGGCACTCACCAATAGGAGATGGGGGCCAGAATAATAGATAAATGTTACAGAGTGAAAAACTTATAAATGAAGATAATTGATGTTGTAATGTAAGGAGGATCCATATGTTGAATGAAGTTCCATTCCTTTGATTGTGGCAGGCCTGTAATAATATACCATTGTCATACATTAAGCTATCTTATTTGAAAGCTGCAATTTTTCTTTCATATCATTGTATAGGCTTCAGAATAAAAATGTATAGCTTTTGCAACTAAACATAATTCTTATGGAGTATAAGCTTCCCATTTCTAGCCTCCCCCTCATCTTTGCAAGTGATCATAGTTCATTTATTAATATTCTTTTGCACTGAAAAATAATTTATTTTAACTAATGTTTTGGCTTTGGAGCAGGACTTTGTTATATTTGACTCCTTGGGAACAGTCTCCCAGAAAGGAATCCATTCTGACCCTTTAATAACTTCCCAGAAAACTCAGATAGTATCAAGCTTAACACTCAGCAATCCCCACCTCCCACTCATTCCAATGCTTACCTGATAGTGTGATTAAGTCAGTCCTTTCTTTAAATGTTTTCCCTTTAACTTGGTTGCACTTTTGCTACTTTATGTGTTTCAATTGCCTTCTCAAATCAGCTATGATTTCATCCTTGTCTGAGTCAGTTTGTCTTGCTATCCTTGCTTCCTTTTGCTTTGAATCAAGGATGTAGGAAGCATGCTGTCTTACATCCTCCAGTGGCAGTGATTCCCACTGTGGACAGTTTTGCCTAAAGAAATTTTGTATTGGGATTAATGTTCCCTTTACAAACTGCCTACGGATATGATCTATGGTGTCTTGGGCATGAGTATCACGTAATCCCGGGATTGTCTCTGCTGCCTCAATTACTCTATTGGGGAAACTGCTAGGATGTTCCTCCTCTCCCTGTCTTAATTTTTCAAATTTTTGCCATGAATTTGACCTATTTGAATGGGTTCTCATTGCTTCTAATAGATCAGTTCTACATTGAATCAGGTACCTACAGTTGGCATGTTGGGTAAAATCTAAATCTTGATGGACTAGCGACCAGGCTGTTAAATTTGGGTTTATCCTCGTTTCATTTAGGAATTTTTCCTTTTCTGAGGAAGAGTAAAATTCCCCTAAAAGAAATTCCACATCATCGAAACTGGGATTAAATAGTGTGAACACCCTCTTTAATTCTTTTATGCTTTTGAAAGATTTTTCAAAATACTTGGGAAAGCATCTCTTTAGCACTTCCATGTCACTTGGGGTGAATGCTTTATATGTTTTCACGTGTACCACCCCTTCCCCAGGCTGCACGATGGTTCTATCTACAATTGGTAAAAGAGAGACTATGGAATTTGTGGATGTTTGGTTGTTATTGGGCTTTGATTTTTCATTGGTGGTATTATATTCTAGGTATTTGGACTCCACAATCTCTAGCTGGAGAATTGTGTTTGTCCAGGTCCTTTCCTTCCCTTATCTGTTTCAATACTTGGAATAGTCGACTGATGTTATCTACTAGTTCCCCAGAATCAGTATCTTTCTTTTATGAAGTAATTGAGTTAAACCATTGCCACAGGTGAGAGAAAACATTTTTTGAGACCATAAGGAGTTGCCAGATTGTTAGGATTATGGCTATGGCTGTTGGGATAAAGCAGCACACCATTTATAATAATTGTAGATGTTCAATAATGGTTGCATGAAATTAGGGACCCTTATAATCCAAAAATCCACCATACCCTGCATTAGGGACCAAGAAATCATCAAGATGCTAGATAGGATGAATTTTATCCTAGCCAACTTCATTTTGGTTGTTTCAGAAGATTTTAGGTAGTTCACTAACTTTGCTCACCAATTAATGTTATAAAAAAGTAAATAAGGTAAGTGGGTCAATGAGGCAATTTGGGTGTGAGGAAGGATAAAGGTATATTGGGAGATTATAAGGTGATTGGAGGAGAATGAAGGTAAGGGAAGGTATGTAGGAGATAAAGGAAATGGGGTATGTAGGAGAGGGCAGCTCAAACAGATTTATTCCCAGAGGCTTGAGACAGAGAATGCAGGGAGGAAATTAGGGCCAGTAAGAAATGTTTAGGTTTTGTCTGGAGGGTTTCTCTTGTTAATTTCTAAAGTCTCTTGAGGGAGGAGTCAAGAGGGCCCCTCCCTGCCAGTCAAACTGATGGCTGGAGGAAGTCTTGAGGTAGGTACTTCCTGCCAAAATGGATGCCCCAATTCTTTCAAGAAATAAAAGAAAATGAGTCTTTCCCTCTTTAGCCCTTGCCTCAATCTTCGATACAATGATTCACCAGAGGCTTTGAGTAGGTAACAAGGGGATTTATTTATCTCAGGTTAGTCAGAGGGAAAGAGGTTCAGGATTTCTAACTGCTGCTAGGAAGAGGGGTGATGGTGGGGGATGGGCTGCGGAGAGGTTTAGACAGAGAGAGTCCGGCTTTCCCAGTTAGGCGATTTGACTGCCTTTTAAATAAAGTCCTTATTAAATCACTAAAACTAGGGGTAACTTATTTGAGCATACTCTACTTGCCTATAGAAACTAAACCTACAATGTCTAATCACCAAGCCCTCCCTTCCACCAGGACCCAAAGGAAATTCGGGGAAGGGGAGGGATGGAGATGGGAGACCAGGGAGAGATCCAGAGAAATGAGATAGGTCCAAATTTCCCCAAGACAAAATAAGCACAGGCCAAGGCTGAAGCAGTTAGGCCAAAGCCAACAGGTTAAGCCAAAGCAAAAGCCTCCAGCCACAGCGAAAACCAGAAGGCAAAAGACCCGTCAGTTGGAACTTCACCTCTATTTATAGTTTCAAGTTCCAACTGACTTTCTGAAGATTCTAAGATCTTTAACTGACTTTTTGTTACCGTTATAAATTACAGCAAAAAGTTTCTGTTAGCCACCTTGCATTACATTTATCATCTCTTATCCTTAATTTGAACCCTAAAACACTTACTGTATTAATCCTTTTGCATCTAAATGTCTTTCATAGCTCTAGTAGCAAAGTTCTATTTTTGTGTTCTTGTGATGAGCCAAGATTATATCTAGAGCAGACATCTGCCACATATAGTGATATGTAGGTGGAAAACTAGGCTATTTGATAGAGCACACCATACAAATACCATAGATCTGGGGCAGCTGGGTAGCTCAGTTGATTGAGAGTCAGGCCTAGGGACAGGAGGTCCTAGGTTCAAATCCGGCCTCAGACATTTCCCAGTTGTGTGACCCTGGGCAAGTCACTTGACCCCCATTGCTCACCCTTACCACTCTTCCACCTATGAGCCAATACACAGAAGTTAAGGGTTTAAAAAAAAAAAACAAATACCATAGCTCTGTATTCATTCCTAGGTTTGTCACTATTCACTGTATGACTTTCATGAAGACATAATAACTGTGTCTCCTGATGCCCTAAATTTAAATTAGGAATCTTAGCCTCTTCTTCATGGAAATATTTAGACAGAATAATGAAAATGTTTTGAGGTTCCATTTCCCTTTATAACAGTGGTTCTCAAACTTTTTTGGCTTACTGCCCCCTTTCTAGAAAAAATGTTACTTAGACCCCTAGAAATTAATTTTTTTTAATTTTAATAGCAATTAATAGGAAAGATAAATACACCTGTGGCCATCACTGCCTCCCTGGATTGCTGCATCACCCCCCGGGGCAGTAGCGCCCACTTTGGGAATCACTGCTTTATAACTTCCTTCTCTTTCCCTTCCTTTTCTGCCAACACTCCAAGGGGCCAGCGTACTCATCCTTCTCTTATAACAGAACTGTATCATCTGACCATAGTGCTCTAATCAAAACTTAACTGCTCATTACTCATTCTTTTTAGTGCTTAGTTAGCAGTGATGGGAACTAATCTCATAAATTAATTTGTATATTAAGCTGGTCAAGGCTGATCATTGTTTAGTTATCTGGAATATTAGCATTTTACTGGAGACTCCTAGAGTAATCTGAAAGAATTGTCCTATTAGTGGATGTTCAGGGACTGTGACTGGCTGCTAGAGAAGTTATTTGATGGTTTATAGGCATTTACTAGCTGTATTTACATCAGATATCCCTCAGGAACCAAAATTTCCCCTGATGTTGAAATGATTATCTGGGACAAGATGGATGCCACTTTGAATGAAAGGACGGGCAATTGAGAACCTCAGAATGTCCCCAGGTGCCGTGAGCCAAGGGCAAAAAGCAGTTGGCCCCAGCCCTATAAATACCCCCAAGTGACAAGACAAAGGAGCTCAGATTGGAGCTGGGACTTGGGAAGGTGGGAGGTGAAGGGTGGAGGGTAGGCCTGAAACCTGTGACTTGTTATCCTACTGAGAGAGCTAGAGAGCAATCACCATCCTTGTTAATAGAGCTGAGAGAGTTTACTAATATCATCAATCAAGATCATCAAATAGCCTTCCCTAATCTCTGGCTTGGCTGTGGCCAAATCAGGTCAGAGTTAGTGAGAGGGTGAAGAACCTCCAGTTTCTACTAAACCTAGCAATCTCCAGACCTTGATCAATAACCTAGATTATTAGCCTAAATAATTAGCACTAGGGTTCCCAAGGCCACAATCCCATTCCCTTGTTTCCTAACCCCATTGACAGATTTAAATAGTGTTTACCATCAAGTATCTTTCCTGAGTGTTAATTATACCAAAGCCCTTGGGAAGGGAGATCAATACACAATCAGATTATACCATTATCCAATAGCTAATCAATAGCCCTCATTAACAACTATTCCAACTTCAGGTTGTGAGCTAATGAGGTTAACTATCCACACAACCTCTCACAGGTTCCCTGCCTGGGCACACTGTTAGAAAGGGTAGCTGACAAGCTTATTCAACCAAGCCTGTCAGGGAGAAGAGGCATAGATTATACCAACAACTGCATAGAGGCCTGTCAAAGGAGAGTGTGCTTTCTCCCTCAGCAACTACAACCAGCTTAGGCCTGGGCATAAAATCCCTCCTCCATCTATATTATCATTTCTCTGAGATCTTCATATACCCATATAACACTGATTATTCATGTGTATTAGAAAAGTGATAGCCTTTCCTCTATTAAATTTTCTTCAAATAAAAAAAAAAGTTTTCAAACTTAATAATCCTAGAGTGAGTGAATTAATTAGTTAATGAATAAGTATCTGTTAATCATTTAACCTGTGCCAAGCATTGTGCTAAACACTGTAGGATTTAAGAAGTTTAATGAAAAAGGCAATACATATAGGAAAATGATGTCCAGGGAAGGTGTTTTGGTCTAAGAAGTGTAACAAAAATGGTAAATAAAGAAAGGATAAATAGGGGGTTTTGGTCCTTTGGTGGGAAAGGAGGGTGCAATAGTGATTTGAGGGCATAAGGAGAGATGTAAGGGGATGGCTGAGTTTAGAGAAATAGAGGACAAGGTAGTATAATAAACGGTAAGGGAGATGATGAGGTAATTAGGGGAGACAGCTGCAACAGGGAGAACCTCAGACTAGAGACAGAGGTTGCTGGGGAAGGAAGGCTGGACTCTTCCAGGGAAAATGGTATTTCTGCAGACACAAAGGTTAGGGTCAGTCAAAAGTGGTTTGAATCTGACTAGAAGGCTTTCTAGTCAGTTTCTCAAGTCCACCAAGAAGGAGTCCTGAGGCTCCTCCCTGTCAGTGAAACTGAAGGGTTTCCAGGAGGAAGTATAGAGACAACTACTTCCTCCCAAGATGGATGCCTCCAGCTTCTCTCAGGAAAGTAAAGAGAATAATTCCTTCCCCCCCTTTCAACTCTCACTTATTGTTGAGCCAATGATTTAGCAAAGGGTTTGAATAGGTATCAATGCGGTTTATTAAAGTTTCAGGGTTGATTATCAAGGAGAGAGGAGTTCAGGGTTTCCCTAACAGCAGCTAGGGAGAAGCTCAAGGTGGGGGAGGGTCACAGGAATAGCTTGGACTGAGAGAGAGCTGGCTCTCTCAGCCAGGGAAGTTTGGCTGCCCTTGAGGTTAGGGAGTACTAAAACAATGAAGCATGGGATAGTTTGTTTCAAGGGTAAGCCCTACTTGTCTATGGGGAACTAAATCTTCAAAGTCTAATTGCTACAACCCAAAAATCCACCCTTCTCCCAAAGCCCACGGGAAAATCAGGAAGGTAATAGGAGAATGGAATAGGGAAGGTCCAGAGAAGTTAGCTAAGCTCCAAAAATCCAAAAACAAAAGCACAGATTCAAGGTAACGTTTCAGCTGAAGGCAGAGCCCAGTTCACCCCTCTGCTCTCCACAAGCTTCTGGGACCAACTGAACTTTGTCAGAGTTCTAAGGCTGGTCAACTGCCAGAAGTCCTACAGTTAGGTTTTGCAAGGGTAAAAGTCTTGAATGCATCTCTGCATTACAGAAGTCATCAGATGATGATGGAAATTGGTGGTTAATACACTGACACATCATTTCCAGAAGTGACATCAATGTTGATTTGATTACAACTCTCAGAACAAGACATATCAAGAGGGTGGTTTGAGCAAGGCAGCAAAAAAAAAAATGTCTGGAGCTAAGGAATTTGATCCCAGGGAGTCCACAGCTGAGTGACTTAACATTGTCTCTGGTTTAACATAGCAGCTGTAATATTAATAGGATCATGGGACTTAAGAGTTGAAAAGGGTTTCCAATATTTTTTCCAATACTGACCTAAGAAAGAATTTTCTCTATGGTATTCCCCACAGGTGGTCATCTAGATTCTGCCTTTAAAACCTCCAGAGATGAGAAATACATTACCACCTGAGGTAGCCCATTTCCCTTTTGCACTGCTTTAGGAAGTTATTCTTGTCCATCTGTAGTTATTCTTATCCATTTTTCTAGAACTTAAACCTTACATTGCTCCTAGCTATGAAATTTCACAGTATCATGAAATATTCATTAAAACTTACTCATTCACAAAAACACAGTCATGGAAAATCAAATTAGATCATTTAAAAATATGTGTCCCTAAGCATTCACCTAGCCATAAAAACACAGTGTATTAAAGTTTATTTAAATAAATGTGATTAAACCTATGCAGTGGGACACAACACATTTGTTTTCTGATCTCAACTGGAACCTCACTCCTGCAAAGATATCTTTTCACTCTTGCACTAGTTGATTTTCAGTTATACTTCCAATAGCAAGTATCCTAGCATTTTTTTTTTTTGCCTTTGACCAGTCATTCTCTTGACTCTTAGCTGAGGACCTTGTTTCATACTTTAATGAGATAATAAAAGTAATTTGCCCTCAACTCCTTCTGTTTCTTTCTACCTCAGAATGTTACTAGTCATCCTTCCATTCTCTCCTCACTTGGGCTCCTCTTTATAAGAGATTAGACTTCCTCCCCACCCAGACCAGCCTTTCTATTTCATCTCCTTCCATCCCTGGCAATAATTTTCTCCTTTTCTCCTCTACTTCTTCTTACTTCTGTCTTAACTTCCCTTCTCTAACTGTACATTCCTTCCCTGATAAATACAAACCTATCCAGATATCTTCTTAAAAAACTCTCACTTGCTCTTACTACCTCTTCAATCTTTCAGTCTATAGCTCTCCTCCTTTTCAAAGCTACAGTCCTAGAAAAAAAATGTCTATGTTCCTTATCTCTTCTTCCTTTCATTATAATCTTTAACCCCTTGAAATATAGCTTCTAACTTCATCACTTAATTGAAACTCTACAAAGTTACCTTTTAATTGCTCAGTTCAGTGGCTTTTTCTCATTTCTCGTCCTTCTTATCCATCTCTTTGCAGATTTGATCATTTTGACTACCTTTTCTTCCTAAATTATCTCTCCTACCTGAGATTTCATGGTATTTTTCTTTTTTCTATTCTTCTCCTGCCTGTCTGACTTCTTTTATGGATTATCATCCATGCCATTCCCCCAAACAATGGATGTGCCCCAAGACTTTATCCTGAACACTCTTCTCTAATCCTTCTATACTCTCTCTTCATGACCTTATCAGTTCCCATTAGTTCATTTATCATCTTTGCATAAATAACTCCCAGATGGATAGATACATTATAGACAAATAACTCCTGATATCAAAAAGGAAAAGAAATATATATATGTATATATATATATATGTACACATCTATATGCATATACACACATCTAATTGACAGAACAGAGAGACCTCAAAGAGCAGTCAGAAATGAACTAGAGAACTTTGGACTAAATTTCATTCAAGAAATTGTAAAACTTTTTGTTGGGCAATCAAAGAAAATGGCAAAGGTTCAAGGGCCTCCTAAAATAGTTTGGGGAAGTTTTAAGATGGGTTTATCTCCATTCATAAGATAGACAGGATATACAATCATCACTGACTTAAGGGATTATAAAATACTCAATGGAAGGCTTATGTCCCCAAGTTGGGTGAGGGAATAATATCATAGTACAGAAGTCCAGAGGTCTAGATGATCCTTTTCCTCAGGTTGGTATTTACTTCTCAAGCCACATGAGTGGAGTTTCTCTAACTAAGACATTTTTGTGGCTAACCACAAGTGTACTCATGACTCAGTATACAGTCTTTAACCTGCTTCTTTTATCCTGAAAAAGTCTGATATAAGAAAGTTTAACCTTTAACCTCATGTGAGTATAATATGGATGAATATCTTTATTATTATTATATGGATGAATATTAAATTTGACCACCAACATATGAATGTGAGAATATCTAACAATCACTTATGTAATCACACTTAGCTGAATAATACCGATTGGAAATGAATTAGGAATAAATCATAAACTATGGATAGATCATGGATCAGTCAATCATTTTTCACATTATATATACACACACACACACACACACATATATATACACACTCATATGTTTATTCAATCTAAATTACTTGAAGGTAAAGAATGTTTTATCTTTGTCTTTATATTCTATATTCCTAGCATGATGCCTGGCACATAGTAGATGTTTAATATATTTTTTGATGATTAATGAGAAACAACCTTATTTAATAATTTTATTAGGGATTATTAATCTCCTTGGGGCTTAACTGTATCTTTAGGTCTCTAGCTTTCTCTGCCTCAGTGATTTTACTTGTAAAATGGAGCTTGTAAAAGACCATAGCTAACCAATGATGTATTTGTGGTTCAGTCTGAAAGAAGCAGATAACAAGATTATTCTGGAATTGCAAAAATCACTGTGTCAATTCTTGTTACTTTTTTCAGCAACTCTGAAGGAACTTATTTCTCAGACTATGGTGTGTTGGGCTCAAGAAGACCAAATCCAGAATCCAGAGCTTGTTCGGATAATGTTCAATCTTCTCCGTCGCCAATATGACAGTATTGGAGAGCTTCTACAAGCCATGAGGAAGACTTATACAATTAGCCATGCTTCTGTAGAAGATACTATTAACCTACTAGCTGCCTTGGGCCAGATTCGCTCCCTCCTCAGTGTAAGAATGGGGAAGGAAGAAGAGTTGCTTATGATTAATGGACTAGGGTAGGTAATTGCTAAACATTTTGATATTCCTAAAGAATATGTTGGAGGAAAAAAAGTGTTAATTGGCTATAGAAGCCTTGATTTAGTTCCTATTCAGGGGTGTTATAAATGGATATAAAAGGATTTACTCAAGTCCTATTCAGGATATTCCATCTGCAGATGGCATATCAGGATATTCTTCTTTGAGATCACTGAAAGGGATTGTTAGTTTATTCATATTTTATCCTTGCTTGTAATGAGTACATGCAACATAAATGAATATGTGGCAACTCAAGTAAAGAAACCCAGAGAGTAGACTATGGAAGGGCCTTACCTTCTTGTGTGGGTATGTGGTAAAAGAAACCCAATGAAAGCTCATAGTAAAGCTAACAGAGGACAGATGATGCAGTGGTGTTGAATGTGATATCAAAAAGCAACTGAGGGGGGCAGCTGGGTAGCTCAGTGGATTAAGAGTCAGGCCTAGAGACGGGAGGTCCTAGGTTCAAATCCAGCCTCAGACACTTCCCAGATATGTGACCCTGGGCAAGTCACTTGACTCCCATGGCCAACCCTTACCACTCTTCCACCTATGAGCCAATACACAGAAGTTAAGGGTTTAAAAAAAATTTTTTTAATCTAAAAAAAAAAAAAAAGCAACTGACTTCCAATCCTGTGTCAGACATTAGCTGTATTGCCCTGAGCAAGTCACTTAACCTCACTTTGCCTTCATTTCCTCACCTGTCAAATATGGTAATAGGAGCATCACCTCAAGGATCAAAAGAGTTAATATATACTAACTATTCATATTATTAAATTTGACTTCAATAAAAATAGCCATTGAAAGATACTGGCAGTATTTTTCTGATAGAGAAATACTCCAAATCAGAAAGTGAGGAGTAAGATTTTAGTATCTACATTTTTTTACTTTGTAAGAAATCTTTTGAGAAACTGGCTCATTTGGATACTTTGTCAGTTAAGATAATGCTGTTTTTCCAAAAATACCCTATAGAATCATCAAGATCAGTTTCAAGAGCACTTCCACCAGCAACAGCAAGTATTAACTGCCTCTGCATTTAATAA
Source organism: Gracilinanus agilis (assembly GCF_016433145.1). Lineage (NCBI taxonomy): Eukaryota > Metazoa > Chordata > Mammalia > Didelphimorphia > Didelphidae > Gracilinanus > Gracilinanus agilis. Next base: position 538,473,786 of record NC_058131.1, read on the forward strand.
AGATTCATAAAATATTAGTGATGGAAAAGACTTTTAAAATGATCTCATGTCCTTGTTTTACAAATGAAGAAAAGAAAGTCATAAGAGATGAAATTATTTTCCCACAATCTAGTTAGTGGAAGAACCAGATTCAGAATATAGACCAAGCCTTTGCTCATTGTACTAAGACCCCAGGTGCAGCTTGCAACCCAAACCAAGGTCTACAGGAGGGTCTTAGATGATCCTTGGTAGGGTGAAACGTGTCTCCTAAAATCTCAGCCAATCATGATGTGGAAATAGATGTCAGGGAAAATTTTGGGTGTGTAGGGAATGACTAGGAGACGGGATCAAATCCAGAAGCACCATTGTCGTCATCACCATTCTGGTTTAAAAAAAAAGTAGGTAGGAGGGAAGGGAAACAAGCAATCTAGTATTGGCCCATGAACAATCTGAAGGTTAAAGGGCTACTACTCACTCGTGCCTCTTTTTTTGTGAATTTTGATGCCAAATTTTGCTAAAGAGGCAGTATGATATGATGGAAAGAATGCTGAACTTGGAATCAGTGGGTTCAGATTCCAATGCAAACTAATTATGTGACCTTTGGCAAATTATGTTAGTGATCCTCAGTTTCATTGATAAAATAAAATTAATTTTTTCACTATCCCAGGTAGCTCAGGAAGATGAAATGGTTTACAGCCTTTTGTAACATTGGCCTTTCAGTGCATGCAGATGCCTGGTATGGTGTAAAACAATAGTATTGATGTCAAAACAAGCAAGTAAATCTCTTTTTTACTCTTTACCCTAGGGATATAATGAATAACAAAGTTTTTTACCAGCATCCCAACCTCATGAGAGTCCTGGGCATGCATGAGACTGTTATGGAGGTGATGGTGAATGTTCTTGGAGGAGAAAAATCTCAGGTATTGTTACAAGGAGAGTTTTGTGATCATGTTCCTCATGATAGAGAACCCTGAAACAATGTCCCCAGAAAGAATACAATGCCAGATTCTCCAAGCTCTAACAAAGGCAGCCCGAGAGAATAAGGAAAGTCTCAAAGGTGATGTCAAGAACTCAACTACTACTAATATGGTACAGATTAATCACTATAAAACCCTTCCATGTTATTTATATGCAACTTATAGTATGTCCTGCCTAGTATTCTAAGATTCCCTAAGGACACACACAACACAAATAAACCTAGATACACAAATAGGGAAAATACCCAGAAATAAACAGGTTCCCAAAGCTGTACTATTCAATCAGAAAAAAGAATCACCAGTTTAAAAAAGGATCATTTCTATCATGGAAAGGACCAGCATTGTCCATAGCTGCTAACAAGAGGAAGTTCTACTCTACTTTTCTTTACTTCTCTCTATTTTTATATGTTCCTGCTAGTTAGGCTCAGAGTAGGTAAGAGAAACCTCTATGTCTCAAAATTATTGTACTTGGATGCTGCTAACCTCTTTATGTTATCCCCAGTTCAATTGCCATATTTTCTTTAGTGTGGTCAGTGACTGTGACAGTGGTGGCAGTGACAGTCTTTCAGCCATTGTCTCAGTTATTCTAACTTTATATGAATTGGGTGAGACAGGAGCAGGTAGAGACCTGAATAATGCCTGGCTAAAGCAGAGGGCATGGTATTATCATACAGAACTGGACTAGCTAGTATTTATAATATATATTAGTATATTCATATATATGTGTATATATATATATATATATACATATATATATAGTTCCATCCCAACAAAAACTTGTTAAATGTGTACCATATTAAAAACACTGGTGGAGACATTGAAAGATCTAAAGAATCTATGATCAACAATACTATAAAAGCTCAAAGAATTACCTTAACCACACCACTGTGTTACATTGGCTTGCTAATGGTTGATTCTCTTCCCCTATAGGCTGCTTCCTCTCAACCTTTAAGTCCTCCTACTTAAGTAGTTCTTGGCTGTTCAGAAAGATATATTGATGATCCCAGGAGGTCTCATTCCCCCTGGATTATGTACATTTCCTATTTGTCTAACATGTCAAATGAAATGAGACTCTGTGACCCAGCATCTATTAGCAAGGAAATCTCTTTCTCTTTTGTAGAAGGACATGAGTATTTAGTGTAATGCAATACTGCTCAGCCTGGATTCTCAGAAGGGTCAGACAGCCCCTACATAATAAACCATAAAATTTCGAAGACCAGTATTCAGAGGTGTTAGTCTTCTATGGTTATATCCTATGTGAAACAACTAATGAATGAGGAATTTAAAAAACAAGCAAGAGTTAAGCTTTGAACTCTATCTAAGCTGGTCTTGTTTCATCTCTCAGAATTCTGATTTCTCTAGTAATCCTCTTAGAAAGTGTCTTAATGGTCTCTGGAGTCATTTGTTTCTATGTCTTAGTGTCTTTTGGTGTTAGTAACTTTTTCATTTTTGAAGTACTTCATCCTTAATTAAAAAAGGGGAAATAAAAACCTAGTCAAACATTCTTGTCTTCCTAAGACCCTTCGAGAAGATCTAGTTAAGGGAACCCAGACTTGAAACCCACATATTATAAACAAACATTTACTGAGTACCTACTTTTTACAAAAGCTCCTGGTTACAACAATACAAGCTATGATATACAAAAGTTTAAGTGTTCAAGTTGATCCCTTTGAAATATATTAACATACATGAAGCAAAAGCAAAGACTATAAGATCATTTATTGTCAATTCCTGAATTGTACTTTATAGATTCTAAGTACCATAATTACTGAACAGAAAGATATCTTTCATTATTGACTGAAATGATTGAAAAGGTCTTAAGAATCAATAAAAAACATAGTACTTGGTGATCAACTTGATAATATTCACAACCTTTGCTCTCTGATGTCTTATGTTCTTGCATATGGTAACAAGTACTTTTTTCTACCAACCTCTTCTCCTATTTTCCCTGAAATTTCCTTTAGAATACATTCATATTTTATTCCCAACTAAGGAAAAATACTATAACTCTACATATCACATCATCTCTGGGGAATAACAGGGCAGCTGGACTTGAAAAAAAGTTTGGTTTGGATTTCCTTTGGAGAAAAGATGCTTTTGAAACTACATTTAGCTCTCAGCTCTAATAGCCTTTACCTAGATAAATAACTTCCCTAATTCTCCCTGTGATGGTTGTAAACCAAAGGGAAGTGATGAGGGGATAGGGATTCATCTCTGAGCTACTATATTCTTGTAAGATCTATTTCTTAGATTATTTATGACAAGTGTTTTATGAGCAGATTTGGTGACAACCTGTAACAGACACTGATTAATTCCTTTCTTTCGTGTTTCCCTCAGATTGCTTTTCCAAAGATGGTTGCTAGTTGTTGCCGATTCCTTTGCTATTTTTGTCGAATCAGCAGACAAAATCAAAAAGCCATGTTTGAGCATCTAAGCTACCTACTTGAAAATAGCAGTGTTGGCCTAGGTATGTAATGTTAGACCATCAGTTCTTGAAGTAGAAGCAATAAAGTAGCAATATGTTTTATATTTTTAAAGGAGAGACTATTCATGACCTAAAAGAATCATATATGCAGTCACTCCTTCCTATTCAAAGATGATATTACTAATGCTATATACTGTTTTGTTTTTTTCTTGAATTGTATACTGGTTAATTTGCATTTATCCATTCTTTCTCTTTCAACCCATCTTCCCTTGAGACCAATGACACATGTCTTGTGTGTTGCATAGTTGGGCCAGCATAATCTATGCCATATGGAATGGCCTCCTCTATTGTATAAAGTATGCTAATATAATGACAGTATGAAGAGTTCAGTCTTTTGGCAAGATAGCTTTTTCTCTGTCCCAGAGCCATGAACTATATTGGAAAATCCATCACCTCTAGTAGAAAGCAGTATTTTAAAGTACATGCTTTACTTCCTAATGATGATGAGATATCACTATTTTTCATATGTTGTTGTGAGGGAGATTACTTACAAATTATTATTTAGGAAACCTAGCAAGCAGGGCTGGAGAATTCTAAATGGAATGGGGAAGCAGAAAGTGAGCCTTGCTTTCTCTGACACGGACTCCATGGTGGTTGGAACAAGTTGTACCTGACCCTGGGAGACCTCAGAGGAAGTGGAATTTGTACCCTGATTCCCTGGGATCCTGAAGGAAGACTGACATCTACTTGTGGGAGATTTTTGGTAGAGACTATTAATCCCAACCTGAGTTGCAAGTTAACTTGGGCTGGGTTAGCTCCCAGAATCTACCCATCTGAAGAAGTACAGCTAGTGGTCCTGGAGGAGCTACAACATCACTGGAGTGTGTCAGGACTCTGCTGTGAGGATACCCACTTCAGGCCTACTATTCTCTGGGCCCTGCCTTGTTTAGCTCTCAGTTCAATATAGATAAGTCCCTCCCCTGATCCTGTGGTTTGCCCACAGTCTGGAAGTGTAGAAACCCCTATTCCCATCCTTTACCATAGTTCCCTTAATTAAATTTGTTACAAACTCTTGTCATTTGTTTGCTAGTTTCCATAGGTCCCTTGTCTAGATGGTGCAAGGTGACAGACATTTTCCTTAACAGTTAAACCCAGTCTCCCTAACTTGTTAAGTCCCCATCTTTTGTCATTCCTGTCTCCTGCACACCCTTCTGGACCCACATTTATAATATTTAAGTTAACTCCCCTGGTTTTTCCCATAAGAATGTAAATGATAAAATGTTATTATTTCGTTTCATACTTCAGTATTTCAAGGATCCTTAATTTTTTGGTGAAGATACTCCTACCAAAACAGTTGATAACCCACTAATACAACAACTTTTGAGAACTTAGGGTTATTTCTATGAGATGATGAGGCTTTCAAGTAGAATTTAATTTTATGTATATAAATAAAATTTATTAATTGTATATACATGTAAATGACTACATAAAAATATGTAATTCAAATTTCTATTTATCTCATGTAGTCAGCATTTTCTTCCTAAAACAGCACTATCCTATACTAGTTTGCAATATGATTTTGTCTGATATTATTTACTGAAGACAGAAATGATTTTTCAATCATTTGATTGTCAATCAAATGTCAACCAAAAGTCAATCAAAAGATTTTGAGAGATTTTAAAATATAGAAAGCAATAACATTATGCCCTCCAGAATTAAGTGGAACATATAGGTCAACTGACATATTAGGATACAGGACACCTGATTGCTACTATATTCCAACTACATTAAGACTTGATATCTATTATGGTAAATGAATAAATAACTCTGCGGGTTAACTAACAGAATAACAAAACCAGTGATAAACAACTACAGGGTGGTTTGGTAAGGAGAGGAATGGGAATGGAGGAGAGAAGGAAACCACCAGGAGAAGCTGCTAGGGTTATCTCAGTGGGTCCTTTGTCTGATGCCAGGTTTGTCTGGGAAAGGAGAAGAACAAGGAAGGTCTGTATAAAAGGGTTTTAATAACAAACTAGGATAGAGAGTGAAGGGAAGTAAGGGAAAACTGCCACTTAATTCTAAAGGTAACTGTCAGGGAATGGAAGTATGGTGATGGCTATTCTGAACACTAAATCTACCAGCAGATTTGCCGATGGCAAGGGCTGGCTTGTCAGAGGTAAAGGTATCTCATGAAACAGGCCTTGGCTGTTCTCTAAATATCTCTGGTCCCAGAAAACTCTGGTTTTCACAGCAAGATATAATCCAAGTGGGAAGTCAGGGAGATGGGATTTTCTGTGCGTGTCCACCAATACAGATAAAAATCCTGTCTCAACCTGTAACTTCACTGTTTGTTGATTGAAGATCTTGTATTCAGCTCTAAGGAACAAATCCAAAGTATTGAGATCCCAAACACCACACAGGCTCATCCAGACAGCTGCTTACCAAGCCAACAACTGCCCACAACTGCCAACTCCAGAGTTGCTGTGTGCTAGTCCCCTCTGTGACAGGATTCCAAGTTTGGAATTCCAAGCTCTTGCCAGCTTGCCAGCCAAGCCTGCTGTCTGCTAACTAAATCTCTAATCTATATTTTTCTCTATAACACATCTCCTCTCTTCAGTTTTTTCATCTGTAAAATGGGGACAATAATTGCAGACACTAAATAGAGTTTCTTTGAAATTCCCTGCTGTGGAGAAAGGCAAGGGAACTTAAAAACAATGGAGACCCTTTATATTAGAAGAAGCATTCTTAACAGTAATTGAATCAGGGGGGCAGCTGGGTAGCTCAGTGGATTGAGAGTCAGGCCTAGAGACAGGAGGTCCTAGGTTCAAATCTGGCTACAGACACTTCCCAGCTGTGTGACCCTGGGCAAGTCACTTGACCCCCATTGCCTACCCTTACCACTCTTCCACCTAGGAGCCAATACACAGAAGTTAAGGGTTAAAAAAAAAAACAGTAATTGAATCATACATTTCTTCTCTATTCAGTTTAAGATAAAAAAAATGTTAAAACAAAACAAAAAAGCTATTCAAATTGCCATTTTTATACAAATGGAGGATGACTCCCATTGGTGTAAAATAGACCATAAATCTAGGTTCCCATGTAAATTGTTCCCTCCCACCTATAGCTATCTTAGAGGCAATGTTGTTTGGCTTCTCTTTGTTCTGTCTTGTCTTTCTGCAGCCTCACCAGCAATGAGGGGTTCTACCCCACTTGATGTGGCAGCTTCATCAGTCATGGACAACAATGAGCTAGCACTGGGCTTGGAGGAGCCAGACCTTGAAAAGGTAAGGGTGGTATGATTTATGCATCAAAAGCAAAGAAAATAGAATCTTAAATCCTTGATGAAGAGTTTTTTTCTTTGTATTCCAAGCACTTAGCACAGAGTAAACACTTATTAAATGCTCAATATGAATGAAAAGTCAAGCCAAGAGATTTCCCATCAGAAAGATATATATCTTAGGAGTCTCAAAAGAAAAGTGATCATATGGATATAATAATAATTGTCTGGTAATTCTGACTCTATATTATATGCTGAAATGCACATACTATTAGGGTTCAAATGGGTGGCCACCAGAGGAACACACGAGACAATGCAATCAAAGCAAGAGAAAGCTTTATTGCCAGTGCACTGGGGGGAGTTCTGTAAGAGAATTCCCCAAGTGCTACGTCTACAGAGGGGAATATATAAGTTTCAAGGGCTGGGATATAGCTAGGGTCTGATAATAGCTAGACAATGGGAGTATAGAGGTTTCCAGGTGCCATAGGATGTAATTCTTAATGTTCAAGGCTGCTCTGTCTAGGGAGGAGTGGTGCCCTGTTCAAGGCTGCTCTGTCTAGGGAGGAGTGGTGTCCCCAGAACTATGAATTCCAGATAACCGCCCTGCTGAGCAGAGCATGACGCTATCAAAACCCCCCTGCTTAACAGGGTATGATGCTGTCAAGCTGTTAGTTTATGCGTCTCAGCTTTTTGGCTTCAACAATATCATAAATATGTGTTTGTGTATTTGTATACATGGACATAGTCAGCAAGCATGTGTTGTATACCTGTTCAGAAAAATAACACTGAACTGTCATCTAAGAATTGATAATAAGTTACCAGCTCTCAAACAACTTGTAGACTAAAATTGGAGAAGTCAGAAAGATGTTTATATTTAGAATAACAATATAAAGAATATATACCTATATATACATGATTTACATATCTAAAGAAATATGGCACTGACATTCATGTGTTTATAAACTGAGGCATGACATCTACAGAACTTAGACCTTTCTTCCTCTAAGGGGAGCACACTTGAGGGAATATTGAGCCAAGCACTGACCCCTATAGGGCCCAAGTCCCTAGGTTCCCAAATGGAAGATTACCCAAGAGATACCTGCATGAGATAAGATACTTTTAAAACCAGGATAATTATTAAACAAGAAACTACATGCACATGTGTAGCAATTAGCCTAACGATAAAAGTTCAGATTTTGAGAGGACAGGCAGCAGAATATATGTTTTTCTAACAAAGGAAGGTGGGAGAAGGGACTAGAATTATGGGTGGACAGTTCCAGAAACGAGTTTTGGGATTGCAAAATGCAAGAGCAGCTAAGTGTAAGACAAAAGCTCTTTGGTACATATTTTGGTACATTAGCATAACTCAGCCCCAAGGTTTCAGTAATACAATGGCCCACCAAGTCTTAAGACCAAATGTCTGGTACTTAAGGCCAAATGATAACAATTAAACAGGAAGTTTTCAGAAATAGCTGGTGAGATTAACAGAGAGAAATAGTCTGCTCATTAGAATTTATGAGGCTTAAAGTTAACTATTGTAGGGAGCCAAGGGGTTAAATACACCTAAAATGCTTTCCTCCTCCCCTCCTGGCATTCCTAAAAAGGGCCAGGAAAAGGGCATAGTTGCAGAGAAAATGCAACCTTCAGAAAGAGATACTGAGGCAAGGGAAATTTCCCTCCCTCCAGATGTCTGGCCAGAAGGAAAACAGAGTCTGGTCAAAATTATTTTTGTTGACTGTCTAATTCCCACGATGGGCTAGCTCAGTTCTGACAGCAGAATAGGATTTATACATTGCTTCTGCCTCTGCATGATGGAATAAACCAGGACTGCTAAAACCTGCCAGTGTGACTCTCTGTTTTTAACCCTTCGCTTTACTCTGCTGTCTCTCATTGAGACCCCTCTCACAGCACTCTGCCCCAAATAAAGTCCCAGGGACCAAGAAAGCTGATATAAGATAGTTTCCATAGTTACTTCGACTAGTTTATTCACTGTCACTCTCCAAGGTTGCTAGTTTTTTCAAGCCATACTATGTCTTTATTGATGAAGTCAGTCTCACAAAGCCCTCCTTGATTCTCTGGGTTATCAATATATCTGGAAAGCTCAAGCAGTATTGTTTTTCACATATTTTAAGTTATTTTTCCTCTGATATAAATAATTATACAGAGATATAGTCATATCCTTTCCCCTTTCTCTCTTTGTGACCAGTGGCATTTGCTAAAGGGTTAATGAGGGATTTGGGCTATAAAATTAGACTAATGACCTTGGTTTCTTAGTACTCTGCTCTCTTCTAATCAAGTAAACTATCTAGCTAGTGTTACAAAGGCATCAATCAACTTTACTTTTTGCTATAAATTATTAATATTAAATGTACAACTTCCATCAGAATTTATCACATCAAACAATATTTTAGAGGATTAGGGCTGGGAATTATTTCCTTTCAAGAAAACTACAGCTTCAAGGATCAGCTTTCACACCTTTGAAAGTGACAAACACCCAGCTGGGGAAGAGGAATTTAGATAATAAGGGCAATGTAATAAAGGTGGACCATCCAGAACTTATATCTGGGGGATGGGGTGTGACCTTTTTTGACTCAAAATGTTATGAAAATTCCTACAACCAGTATATATTAGGACTTATTTAATCTTCACAAGCTGTGCTTTTCCATGGTGTGTATTCTCAAAGGACTTCACCTTAGTCAAACTCTACTGTACATAAATGTAAAAAGAAATCAATAACTTTGATTTTTCTGGTTACTAGTAGTGCCCTTTCACTTGAAAAACAAAAAGCAGTTAGTAAGGTATCTTTAAGGAAGGTACTTATCATAGATGTAGTATGTGCTGATAGTCTCCATTTAGCCCTTTAAATGATACTACTCTAAAAAAATCATAAAATTCTTAAAATGTGCCAGGAACTAGATAGCACCTTAGAAAATTTATTAGAGAAGAATGTAGATTTGCTGGGTTGGAAATTGAAATCAGGAATAGGATTAGCAGCAGCTGATAGTCCTGGAAACTATCTAGCACCCTGAGAATAGGACATTGAGGCTGTATGTCAAAATATCATAGAGGACTTGTTGCCTCCCTTTTAAAATGGTGCTTTTTCCTCTAACAAAGGAATATCTTTTTCTTTCCTTTAGAAGGCCACTTTGCCCAGCCACTACTTTTAGTAACAAATTTCCACATAAGTTTTCCAAAATCATATGATGCATATTGCCTCCCTCCCCCATCCCAGAGCTGACAAGCAATTCAAACTGGGATATACATGTATTATCACATAAAATATATTTCCATGTTATTCATTTTTAAGTAAAGTCTTATAGAACAAAAATCCCAAAATATATACCCAAATAAACAAGTGATAAACCATGTTTCCATATGCATTTCTACTTCAACAGTTCTTTTTCTGGAGGTAGTGTTATGCCCGGAGAAGTATCCCAATAAATGAGTCTTGAACCAACAATGCAATATGCAAAGGGACTTTATTGTCTAGCTCGAGCTAGGGTCTCCCACCTAAAGTTGGTGAGTGACCCTGAGCTGAGCCTGGGCTAGAGTTTTTATGGAGTAGTAATCAGAATGGAACAGGGTAGAGGAATGTCCTTAGGTTAGGAAATCTTGTAGATAAGGGGAATGTCCTAAGGTAGATAAGGTGAATTCCAGAGGGGAAGAGATCAAAGGGAGAAGGGGAAGGTCTTCAGGGTAGATAAGGTCAGTCCCTGGAGACTGGGGGTCTGCAAGGTTGGGATTCCAGTGGATAATTCTATTTTACCATAATGTCATATAAGGGTCAGGCCCATAATGCCATACAGGGGTCAGGATTTTTAATTCTGACTCTTTCTAGGTTCCACAGTAGATAGCATTCTTTTTCATAAATCCTCAGAATTATCCTGAATCATTGTAATTCTGCTGAAAGCAAAGTCTACTGCAGTTGATCATTCCACAATATTGCCATTACTGTTATGAAAGAGAAATTTTTATTCCCTTTGTTTATTTTAAGTTAATCAATCAAGAACTTAAAGTATCCCTACTTAACACTTAGTAAGTCATTAACAGAAAAAGTGCATGCCCTAACAGGCCACAAGAACTGCACCCCGCCACCTGTCTCCTGTCTCTGGGCCTGACTCTCAATCCACTGAGCAACCTGGCTGCCCTCTGTTCTTATAGACATAAAAATAAGGACATTTGGGGATGAGACTACTTTGAGAGTGATTGTACAACTTACCAGTCATCTCTAGAGTTAACTTATACTTTATTAATTTTTTTCATGATATTCAGAAAGAAACTAAAGAGGCCTGGAAAATGTCTAGAAAACTCACAAATTTTATGAAGATTTAAAAAAAATTTTAGTGGTATTCTTGTCAGGAAAAAAAGTTAGGAGGAGGAGTTTAAAAAGTCCTTGTTCTTATAATGCCAGTCTATCATTTTTTTTCCTTTCCTCTACAAAAAAAATTGGAGGTGGCAGTTGGCTGGCTCAGTAGATTGAGAGCCAGGCCTAGCAAAGAGAGGTCCTAGGTTTAAATCTGCCCTCAGATACTTCCTAGCTGTGTGACCCTGGGCAAGTCCCTTAACCCCCATTGCCTAGCCCTTACCGTTCTTCTGCCTTGGAACCAATACACAGTATTGGTTCCAAGGCAGAAGGTAAAGAGTTTAAAAAAAGAATTTGGAGTCAGAATTAAAATAATGTCTTCACGGCAAGCAAAGACAGTCTCCAAAATATCCATATCTGTACCAGATCTGAAATTCTATGGATATGTTCCCAGTAACTCTGAAGCTTCTGTTAAGTTATAAGAGAGCACCCAGACTGACATGTTCTACAATTTGCTTGGCCTTTCCCTCATATTATAGAGAATGCTGTAAACTTTTGATGACTGATTGGTGCTAATGCAGAAATAGAGTGGATGGGTCTATGAATCAACTGCAGTGTAATCATGACATATACAGATAGCAATAGAATCCTCAGTAGAGCCTTTCAAAGCCAGCTCCTTTAGGTTCCATTAAGAGGTGTAAGGAGGGGGCAGCTGGGTAGCTCAGTGAATTGAGAATCAGGCCTAGAGACAGGAGGTCCTAGGTTCAAATCTGGCCTCAGACATTTCCCAGCTGTGTGACCCTAGGCAAGTCACTTGACCCCCATTGCCCACCCTTACCACTCTTCCACCTAAGAGCCAATACACAGAAGTTAAGGGTTTAAAAAAAATGAGGTGTAAGGAATTAAATTTTATGGTTGGACTAAATATATGAGAATTTAAAGATAATACTGTGGTCGCCAATTTAAAAATATTACAGCTCAAGTTGAATTAACTTTCAGTAGCTTTATTTACAAAGAGGTAGATAGAGTGAAAGTAGAGAAATGAAAAGGAGGGTAGAGAAGATGTCTATCCAACCACGCTAAATATTTGCTCCAGTGCTCATTCAACTCCAGTAGGGCTTGTTAACTCCAACTAGAAAGCCAGGTGGTAAATCAAACAAGGGTTCCACCCATGTGCATTCTCTTAGAGAGGAAGGCCTCTCCAGAACTACTCTCACTGACTTCTCCAGAAGCCAGGAAAAGAGGGTCAGCTTCTCATTCATCCTGGTCGAAGCTCCAAAGGAGAAGATCCAGGAGCAGTCTTATCAAAAGCAGTCCAAGATCCAGAGTCCCAGGTCCAAATCATAGTTCCAAGCTTCAGTCCCAGTCCAAGATCCTCCAACCTGAAAATTCAGGAAGAAGACCTCTCGAACAGGAAGTTCATCACCTTTTATAGTCCTTTTTTATGTCACTTCCTGTCCCTTCCTCCACTTTACAGGGACATATTGTAGTCTTTAAATTTGCTTAGTACTACCCAGGGGGTGGTCATTCATTTCTGAGTTGTTACCCACTTTAGCTGGTGGCTTGTAAACCTCTCCTACATACTCTTAAGTAGGAGTATCTACACTTTTGGTTGATTGAATTTAAAAATAGGCAAGGGGAGAGTCAATCCCATCTTCACAGAGGCCATTGAGAGGTAGCTACCTAGCTCAGTGGATAGCCAGTCAGGCCTGAAGATGGAAGATAATTGGTTTAAATCTGTCCTTAGACATTTCTAAGATGGAAGGTAATGGTTTACCAAAAAAAAGGTCATTGAGCTTCTATATATTACTGGACAGAATTCTTCTCTTTACTTTACCCTACTTCCTTAGAACCAGAGGAGTCTTAGGAAATGATTATTGAATAAACATTTGTCTATTATATTTCAATTATATTTTAATGCAAGGAAACTGAAAGTATCTTTACTTGATTAGTAATTGTTTCTTTTAGAAACAAAAATGGACAAAGCATTTTGATCAAAGCACATTGAATTTCATACCACAGTGCTTCTCCTTAGCCAATGAAAAGGAGAAATTCTCTGGTTCCTTTATTTTCTATAGGTATTCAGCTCACTCTCTATAAACAAATATACATATATATTTACCATTCTATCATACATTGCAGGTGGTGACTTACTTGGCAGGCTGTGGTCTGCAGAGCTGCCCCATGCTTTTGGCCAGGGGATATCCTGACATTGGCTGGAACCCTATTGAAGGGGAGCGTTACTTGTCCTTCCTACGGTTTGCTGTCTTTGTGAACAGTAAGTCAATCAACAAGTATTTATTAAGAGACAGCTCTAAGCAGGCTAAATGTTGGCAATATAAAAACAAAGAGGAGATAGTCTCTTCCCTCAAGAACCTTATTTTCTCTTGGAGATTACAGTATACATATATAAGGATATAAAAACATATGCAAAATAAATCAAAGTTACCTATCTTTGTGGGGAAGAGAGAAGGGCACCAACTACTGAAGGCATCAGGAAAGGTTTCAGGTAAAAGATGATCAAACAAGGGATGTTAAGGGACAGAGGTGAAGAAGAAATGCATTCTAATCATGTAAAACAGCTAACACAAAGGCATAGATAAACGATATAGAATATTGTGCATCAGGAATAGCAAGACCAGTCTGACTGGATCATAGTATGTATGCTGGGAATAGTGTGGTAATGAGCCTAGGAATGTAGTTGGTAGAACAGATTGCTGTGTGAGTAAACAGATAAGAAAGATGTCAGTGTAGAAACAAAAATGATTTTTAAATTGTTGTTCTCCTTAAAAATAAGGGCTAAAAAACCCTCAAGATCATATTTCATTAAAACTACCCAGAGTTATTGGAACCAGATAGGAAAATGAAAATAGAAAAAAATCTACCATAAATATCCTGAAAGAAATTCCAAATTGTCACAGCCAAAATCTAATGCATTCAGGTAAAAGGGGAAAAAATACTGACAATAGCCAGAAAGAGTTCAAGAACCAAGAAATTAGAGTCTAGGTCATACAAAACTATGCTACAATTATTTTATATGAGAAAAATGTATAGATATGATAATCTAGGGGGAAGAATAAATACATACCAAGTCACTATAGGAAAGAATAACTCACTCAAAAATCTATATAATCCTACTAGTATAAGGGGGGGAAAGGGTTTTTGGTTGAATATATTAAAAAGGGGTCACCAGGGGAAATTTCCCCAATTAAGGAATAACCTCAAGTCAAAATTGACTTTTATGAAAGTTTATTTACAATTGAGAAGAGGTAGAAGAAATAAGGAAATAAGAATCTTAACACAGTAGGTAAATTACTATGATCCTCTAATTAATCCAGGTAGATCTAATTAACCCTCAGCCGAGAGTCAGAGGGCCAGAGGCCCAGAGGTGAAAGAAGCAAAGCTTCATTCACAGAGTCTCTATTAAAGGGAAGTTCCTTAAGAGAAGTTCAGGAAGATTCAGTCTTTAAACTCACCACATGGAATTCCAAAGAAGATATTAAGAGCAGTCCCACCAAGGTCTCAACATCTGAACCACCACTCCTCCACGAACCAGGAAAGCTAGAAGACTCCTCAGCCCAGATGACTGAGGTCTCTTTTTAAAAGGGTCACTTATGCATCACTTCCTGTGCCTTCCTCCTAGTTTGTGTGTCCAGTCACAATAGACGCATCTCAAGCCATTCCCCAATTGATAAATCGGCAAGGGACATGAATAGGCAATTTTCAGATAAAGAAATCAAAACTATCAATAAGCACATGAGGAAGTGTTCTAAATCTCTAATAATTAGAGAAATGCAAATCAAAACAACTCTGAGGTATCACCTCACACCTAGCAGATTGGCTAAATGACAGCAGGGGAGAGCAATGAATGCTGGAAGGGATGTGGCAAAATTGGGACATTAATGCATTGCTGGTGGAGTTGTGATCCAAACATTCTGGCTGGCAATTTGGAACTATGCCCAAAGGTTTCTAAAAGACTACCTGCCCTTTGATCCAGCCATACCATTGCTGAGTTTGTACCCCAAAGAGATCATAGATAAACAGACTTGTACAAAAATATTTATAGCTGCACTTTTTGTGGTGGCAAAAAACTGGAAAACAAGGGTGTACCCTTCAATTGAGGAATGGCTGAACAAATTGTGGCATATGCTGGTGATGGAATACTATTGTGTTCAAAGGAATAATAAACTGGAGGAATTCCGTGTGAACTGGAAAGACCTCCAGGAATTGATGCAGAGTGAAAAGAGCAGAACCAGAACATTGTACACAGAGCCTGATACACTGTGGTAAAATTGAATGTAATGAACTTCTGTACTAGCAGCAATGCAATGACTCAGGACAATTCTGAAGGATTTATGGAAAAGAACGCTACCCACATTCAGAGGAAGAACTACAGGAGTGGAAACACAGAAGAAAAACAACTGCTTGAACACATGGGTTGATGCAGTCATGGTTGGGAAGGTAGACTCGAAATGACCACAGCAATACAACTATCAATAATATGGAAATAAGTCTTGAAAGATGACACATATTAAAACCAGTGGAAATGTGTGTTGGATATGGGTGTGTGTGAAGGGGGGTTGAAGGGGAAAGTAAAAACATGAATCATGTAACCAAGGAAAATTTTTCTAAAAAAAATAAAATATTTAAATTTTAAAAAATAAAATAAAAAACTAAAATCCTTAAAAACAAACAAACAAACAAAAAACAACATAGGCTTCTCTTAGGACTGCCTAGGGGGCAGTCAATTGATTCTGATTCATCACCCATTCTAGCACACATGAGTTACAGACCTCCCAAAATTAGAGATGTTATCACCTTTGGTGACTAAATTTTAAGATGGGCAGCGTAGACTTAATCTAATTGTCACATTAGGATAAATGGATTTTTTAAAGAATAGAGGACCTTAAAACATTGCTGATTTTAAAAAAACAAGATGGGTGGGATTTTTAAATACAAACACAGGCACTAAAAGAAACATAGGCAAATATATTTGAGCAATTTGAAGGGACTAAATGACAATAAAGTGCTTATATTTTAATAATCAAAGAAAAGACAAATATCTTCAGAATTCCACTGTCTTCAAGGGTCACAGAGTTTAAAAAGACAAACACAGGGGTTGACTATAATTTGTTCTGTTTTATTGATTTTTTTAAAAAGAAAGAAAAAGATAAAATTTAAATACAGCATAGAATTAAGAAAGATTACTATAGCCCATAGGTAGGTTGAATGAAAAATAAACATATAAGCAAAGTAGTTAAAGAAAATACTAATTTAATTACAAGGAGAAGTTAACAACAAAACTATAATAATTGGAGACCTTAGAATGTCCCTTTCACACTTTGACAAATTTAACCAAAAGGGGAAGAGAGGGGAATGAGCATTTATACATTATCTACTACATACTAATCATTATGCTAAATCTTTACAAATACTATCTCATTGAATTCTTAAAATAATTCTGATATGTAAGTGCTGGTATTATCCATATTTTACAGTTGAATAAATTGAGATAATCACAGATTAAGGGACTTACCCAGGATTACATGGATAGTAAAAATGTTTGTAGGTAGAATTATACTTAAGTATCCCTAGCCCTTTATACACAATGGCACCTACCTGCACAAATAAAGGTAATTTTTCTAAAAATATAAATAAATGAAGACCTTGAATAAATATGAGCAAAGTTAGTTATAATAAATCCCTGGGAATGAAATTTATTTATAAAAATCAGGAAAGAAGGGACCAAATTGCTTTTATTAGACATATGTAACTGTTACCTAAAACAGAGATAAAGCAGAGAAAGAAAAATCTAGAGCAATCTCTAATGAATATTGATATATAAATATTGAATCATTAGCAAAAATGGCCAAAAAAAAAAAAAAAAGAAACTATTGTTGAAGATGTTTGGGAGGGATTTAGGTACACTATAGCATTATCAGGTGGGGCTGTGAATCATCCCACCCATTCTGAAAAGCAATTTGAAAATGTACCCCCAATGTCACTAACCTGTGCCTACCCCTTTGATTCCTTACTAGAATTATATCCCAAAGAAATGGAAAAGAGGGAAAGGAACCATTGTACAAAAATATTTATAGCAGCACTTTTAGCAAAAACACTTGCAGCAAAAAACTAAAAAACAGTGAAGGCTTATCAATTGAGGGGTAACTGAACAAATTATAAAATATGGATATAATATTATCACTTATAAAATGGCAGGAGTGGTAGGTTAACTGTGAAGACTTATATGATCTTCTGAGGAGTGAAGTGAGCAGAACAAGGAGAAGCAATTTATGGTTATAAGCATTTTGCAAAGGAAAAAAAACTTTGAATGGCTTAGGAACTGATAAATGTGATGACCAATTGATTACAATGCCAGAAGACTCATGACTTAAGTATATACTTCCTTCCTCTAAGCAGAGAGGTGATATACTAGAGGTACAACAAGCATTTTCAGACACAGCCAATGTGTGAATTTGTTTTATTTAACTACTTATTAGTTACTAGGAAAGGTGGAGTTTTTTTGTGGAAGAAAGTGGCTGGGAAGAATTGTGAGTAAAGAGACCAAAAAGGGGAAAAGATCATCAACAGTATATTTTTAAAATATTTTTAAAATAACATAAAGAACAGAAGGAAGTTGGAAAGCATTAAGGAGAGTAGTTTTGGTCCTAGTTAATGAATTTAATATATACTTCTTAGAAAATAGATTGTATTTAGTAGATTTTCCTGGTGGTTTTCTATACTTTAAAAAAAATGACAGCCTTAGAAAAAAAGAAACTTTTAGGTAAATGATGAGGTTGGAAAGCAGATTGCAAAGGGTTGAGAAACAAATAAGAGAAATCAAATCACTGAGCATAGCTAGATTTTTATAATATTTTGGCTACAAAACAGAGAGTAGATATAGGATAATCATTTAAAAGCATGGCTGCCTAGTGAAGGGTTTGGTTTTGGTTGGCTCTGTATGTTGACAGTGCTGAAGGAATCAGTATGAAGGAAGAATAAAATTAGAGATCTAGAGCATATGATTATGTAGGCATTCTGCAAAAGAAGACAGGAGAGAATGGCATGAAGGATGTATGTAGAAGAGTTGACCTTGCCTGGGATAAGGGTCATCTCTTCAGCAGAGAGTAAATTAATGAAGAATAAAGTGGGTCTGAAGTCAAGAATCTCTGTACCCTTTAATTCCAAATTTGTGTTTCAATGTTTAGAGTAAAAATGCAGACTTGTATGTCCATATGTAAAATAAGAATTATATTTCCTTTCACTTGCTTCATAGGAATTTGGAAAGGAAAAAATGTGTCCTTTTTAAACCTTTTGTTGAAAGGAATTATTAAGAGTCAGATGAGTAGCTATAAAAGTATTTAGAATTCTTGAAAGGGAAAATTCTGAAAGCATCCAAGATATCATTATTATTATTAGAGACAAAATTCCATTAAAATGTATTCTAAAGAATCCCTCAAAATATTTTGTTATATAGTCACTTGTATGGATCTACTACTTATTTTTACAAAAGCATTTGGGCCCTGAACTAGTAATTATCATGTTTCATTGAAGGACCTCGAAACATTTTATAAATCTTTATCAAATTAGTATTAGTTATTAAATTAAATAAAAATTATTTCATTGAATCTTAATGATAAAAGTTTATTATATGAGATGGATCCATTTGCTGCCATGATTTTTTTAAATTCTAAGATGTTCTCAAGAATGGATCCTCTACTCAGAAATAAGCAAATATTTCAATATTATCTCCCTAATGAGCATATAGCATTTGTATTTTTCCTTCGATTTAATTTTAATACACTGTTTAATTTGTTTGCAAATAGCAACATTTTAACACACTGACCAAACACCAGAATTTGTCATGTAAAATAATGAAATTGGGAAATTCTATATGATACCTACTACAAATGTTACTTATAGGGCATCCCATAAGACATCTTAATCGATACTCAGTTCCTAAATGAACTTTCTCGATTTCATTTTTTATATGAGTCTTTAGGTTGCATTTAACCTGGAAAATAATGACTTTGAGAATCTTATATTTACTTTGTAGTTGTAGTCAGGAATTCTGTTATAAAGCAATAAAAAAAACTGTTATAGAGCTCAAAATTTTTGTACTAACTTAGATTAGGAGCAAGGAGGGATCTATAATGAGGAAAAATAGATATCTTAATGAAATTTAATGTTTACATTTTTAGGGACACTTGCCAGATTCCAAAGAACCATACCATAATTTCTTTATTTTCTAGATTTAATAAACAATTGTAATAATAGCTGATGAATATAATAAAATCTAGCTTTAATAAGAAATATTGTTTTATTCCAACTAGAAAAGAGAATTAAATCCTCTACATTTCCCTACCTCTGAAAGTAGTTTTTAAAAATGGTATAAAGGTAATGTAAAAAAATTCTGAGCTTCTTTAATGAAAGAAGATGTAAATATTCATGCCATTAAAAATCCTGTTATTCATTTTGGAACTAAAGTGCTCTCATTGCTACCTCCACAACTGCTCTTTTTTTGGAGATAGCACCTTCCTTCCAGGGTTGTTCTGAGAATCAAATGAGATAATATTTGTCAAAGTGCCTGGCTTATGATAGGTGCTAAATGTTTATTCCATTCCATTTCATTCTATTCTCTTGAATCTCTCTGCCTTGCAAAAATGCTCTTGTGACAGGGGTATACCACTTGCTCTTTGGTCTATTGGCAAAGTATATGAACTACAGATGATTGAAAAGCTAGACTATTTTCTTTTTTCTGATCCTGACACATACTTTACCTAGTCAGATCTTGGAAATTGTTTTCCTTGCACTTCTCTATAGTATCTGTAAATGGTTAACTTTTAAAGTGTTTTATGACTTCCCATGGATGTCAAACCTGGATTATTCTAATTTAAGATTAGTTAAGGAGACATATTAATAATCATAGACTTATAAGTCTCAGAAGAAATAAGGCTATGTGAGCAAATGAATTTTTACCACAAACCATAAATAAAGTCCATATGCTTTAATTTGTCCTGATACAAACTTCACTTATCTAATCAAGACTAATATTGCGATCATTGTGGGAAAACTTAGACAAAATTTAACCTACAAATAAAATTGTGTAACCCTAAGCATTTTATACCCCAAAACTGACTCAGAGTCATGGTTAAATATGCCACATAGCCAGTTACTTCTCCTGTTTCTGTAGCATTTTGAGCATTTACTTTGACATTTTTGGGTACCATAGTTGTACTGTTGCAGTGTAAGCATTATTATTAGTTTAAGTACTTCTTTCCTTAAACTTCCAGAAAGATAGTATGGCACTATATTCATTGTCCCATGAGGAAAGGTAATAGTTAAATCACCCACCCAATAATACTTTCCTTAAGTCAAAAGCTCAGTAGCCTCCTCAGTTCCCTCAACCACCTTTCTGGAATAACCACCCAAAATGTGACTGATTAACATTCCACACTGTCTGTATCCCACATGGTGGTCAGAAAGTATAAAAATTAAGAGTCAACAGAAGAGGGCTTCCTGGTTAAGATGGTGGCAGAGTAAAAAGCAGCACTTAACCTCTCCTAACCGAAACATACAGGACTCCTCAAGGGGACATAAAAACAAATCCAGACGAACAGAGGGACCCCACAACAGGGCACAGCATGGAAGGTACATGGAATCAGGGCATTTCCATGCTATAAAGGGGTGAAACAGCTCTCACTAAATTGCGGGCTGAGCAACCCCACCACCCCCCCACACACACACACACCACCTACAACGCCAAAGCCAGCTCAAGAAAAATAGAGCAAGTTTGGGGCACCCATTGAGTCATTAGCAGCTCCAGGGCCTGCTCCTGAGAGCAGCAAGACTTAGGACCCCAAAAGGCTAAAGAACACACATGGACTTTGAGCGAGAACACGGCACTCAGGCGCGGGTGGAGGCAGACACAGGCGTGCGCGCAAGAGCGAAGACTCTGAAACCCTGAGTGGGGAACTAGTGCAGATGGGTAAACGACTGTGGAAGCAGCACCCTGAGACTTATAAAGGAGCCTCAGGCAGAGGATCAAGCAAGGTGGTGCACCAGGGGGCTTGACCTTGAGAACAACCAGAGCTGAGACCCCAGGAGGCTAAAGAGCGCAGACATACCCTGAGCACAAGGATAAAGCTGAGAACTGGCTGGGCTAACAATGGCAACCCAGAAACAGGAAGGCGAAAAGAGAAAGATTAACAACAAGAAGAAGAAATCTTTACCACTCGACAACTTTTACACGAAGAAAATCCAGACAACCAAGCAAACAGAAGAGGAGAAAAAACAAGCATCTGGACCCTCCCAAAATAATGAAAACTAGTCACAAGCGCTTGAAGAGTTCAAATTTGAGATGATGAGAAAGTTGGAAAAGATTTGGCTAGAGAAATGGGAAATAGCTCAAAAGGAAATCAGGCAAGAAAATAAAAGTTTAAAAGGCAGAATTTTGCAATTGGAAAGTGAAGCACAGAAATCAAATGAACTGATAACCAAATTGAACACCAGAAATGACCAGATTGAAAAGGAAAACCAAAAGATTATAGCCGAAAACCAGGCCCTAAAGGCTAGAATTGAGCAATTAGAAGCCAATGATGTCTAAAGACAGCAAGAACAAATAAAACAAAGTTAAAAGACTGATAAAATAGAAGGAAACATGAAATATCTCAATGAGAAAGTGACAGACCAAGAAAACCGGTCTAGAAGAAACACGTTGAGAATCATTGGTCTTCCTGAAAAAAGCAGAAATTAATAGAAATTTGGACTCCATACTAAAAGAAATTATTCAGCAAAATTGCCCTGAAGTTCTACAACAAGAGGGCAATATAGACATTGAAAGGATCCATAGATCATCCTCTACACTAGACCCAGAAAAGACAATGCCCAGGAATATAATAGCCAAATTCAAGAGCTTCCAAGCAAAAGAAAAAAATTTACAATAAGCCAGAAAGAGACAATTCAAATATCAAGGAGCACCAATCAGGATCACATAGGATCTGGCAGCCTCCACGCTAAAAGACCACAAGGCTTGGAATATGATATTCAGAAAGGCAAGAGAGCTGGACCTTCAACCATTGATCAACTACCCATCAAAACTGACTATATACTTCCAGGGGAAAGTATGGGCATTCAACAAAATTGAAGATTCCCAAATATTTGCGCAGAAAAGACCAGGACTAAATGGAAAGTTTGATATCCAACCACAAAAATCAAGAGAAACATGAAAAGGTAAATAAGAAACAGAGGGGAAAGAAAGAAAACTCATAATTTTTAAATTTGACTTTTTAAGGGCCTCAGTAAGATCTAATTATCTGTATTCCTATGTGGAGAAATGCTACGTATAATTCTCTGTAGTGAACTCTATTCACTATTATAGTATTCACTATTATAGTAATCAGAAGAATAATTCATAGGGAGAGGGTGGAATACTAAATGGTCTAAGATGATATGGGGGGTGTGGAAAAGAGGGGGGTGAATAGCAGGGGACACCAAGAGAAACTTGAGAGAATAAGAAAAATAGGATATTCTATTACACACGAAGAGGGCATAGGAAGGGGAGGGGACAAATACTATTATAAGAAGGAGAGGAAGAGAGCATTAAGAGGTAATATTTAAACCTTACTCTCAGTGTAATCAACCCTTAGAGGGAAGAGTAGCTATATTATCCATTGGGATATAAAACTCTATCTAACCCTACTGAGAAAGTCAGAAGGGATAAACCAAGGGGAATAGGGGAGTGGGGAGGTCAAAAAAAGGGAGGGGAGAAGAAGGGGGAGGGAATTTCTTAGGCCTTTAAAAATAAAATGAGGGGAATAATAAGGGAGAGGGTAGAAAGGGAAGTTAATCAAGGGAGGGGATAAGGGATACAGGTTTAAAGCAAACCACTGGTTTAAAAGGAAATAGTTTAAGAAGAAGGGGTAGGAATAGGGGAGGATACAGAAATGTCAGCGAATGCCCAATTGATAATTATAACTCTGAATGTGAATGGGATGAACTTGCTCATAAAATGGAAGCAAATAGCAGAGTGGATTAGAAACCAAAACCCTACCATATGTTGTCTTCAAGAAACACATATGATGCGGGTGGACATACACAAGTTTAAGGTTAAGGGCTTGAGCAAAATCTTTTGGGCATCAAATGAGAAGAAGAAGGCAGGAGTGGCTATTATGATTTCTGACAAAGCCAAAGTAAAAATAGATAGGATTAAAAAAGACAGGGAAGATCATTATATCCTGATTAAAGGCAGTATAAACAATCAGGAAATAACACTGCTCAATATGTATGCACCAAGTGGCATAGCATCCAAATTCATAAAGGAGAAACTGGCAGAGCTCAAGAAGGAAATAGATGGTAAAACCATAATAGTGGGAGATCTAAATATTCCTCTTTCAGATCTAGATAAATCAAACCAAAAAATAAATAAGAAAGAGGTAAGAGAGGTGAATGAAGTCCTAGAAAAATTAGATTTAATTGATATGTGGAGAAAAAAAATAGGGACAAAAAGGAATGCACTTTTTCAGCTGCACATGGTACATTCACAAAGATTGACCATGTAATATGGCATAGAAACATTGCAAACAAATGCAAAAGAGCAGAAATAATAAATGTAACCTTTTCAGATCATAATACAATAAAAATAATAATTAGTAAGGGCACCTGGACAGGTAAATCAAAAACTAATTGGAAATTAAATCATATGATTCTCCAAAACCAATTAGTCAAAGAAGAAATCATAGAAACAATCAACAATTTCATTGAAGAGAATGACAATGATGAGACATCCTACCAAACTCTGTGGGATGCAGCCAAGGCAGCACTAAGGGTCAAATTTATATCCTTGAGTGCATATATTAACAAATTAAGGAGGGCAGAGATTAATGAATTGGGCATGCAACTCAAAAAATTAAAAAGCGTGCAAATTAAAAATCCCTAGATAAAAACTAAATTAGGAATACTAAAAATCAAGGGAGAAATTAATAAAATCGAAAGTAAAAGAACTATTGAATTAATAAATAAGACTAGAAGCTGGTATTTTGAAAAAGCAGATAAAATAGACAAAGTACTGGTCAATGTAATAAAAAAAGGAAAGAAGAAAACCAAATTGACAATATCAAAGATGAAAAGGGAGACCTCACCTCTAATGAAAGGGAAATTAAGGCAATCATTAAGAACTATTTTGCCCAATTATATGGCAATAAATATAACAATTTAGGAGATATGGATGAATATTTACAAAAATATAAATTGCCTAGATTAACAGCAGAAGAAATAGAATACCTAAATTATCCCATATCAGAAAAAGAAATTGAACAAGCCATCAAAGAACTCCCTAAGAAAAAATCGCCAGGGCCTGATGGATTCACAAGTGAATTCTATCAGACATTCAAAGAGCAACTAAGCCCAATACTATACAAATTATTTGATATGATAAGCAAAGAAGGAGTCCTACCAAATCCTTTTTATGACACAAATTTGGTAGTGATTCCAAAGCCAGGGAGATCAAAAACAGAGAAAGAAAACTACAGACCAATCTCCCTAATGAACATAGATGCAAAAATCTTAAGTAGAATATTAGCAAAGAGACTCCAGCAAGTAATTAAGAAGATCATCCACCGTGATCAGGTGGGATTTATACCAGGAATGCAAGGATGGTTCAACATTAGGAAAACCATTCACATAATTGACCATATCAACAGTCTATCACATGATAATCACATGATTATCTCAATAGATGCTGAAAAAGCCTTTGACAAAATACAGCATCCATTCCTATTGAAAACACTGGAAAGTATAGGAATAGAAGGACCTTTCCTAAAAATAATAAACAGTATATACCTAAAACCATCAACAAACATCATATGCAATGGGGATAAATTAGAAGTCTTCCCAATAAGATCAGGAGTGAAACAAGGATGCCCATTATCACCTCTATTATTCAACATAGTACTAGAAACACTAGCAGTAGCAATTAGAGAAGAAAAAGAAATTGAAGGTATCAAAATAGGCAATGAGGAGACTAAGCTATCACTCTTTGCAGATGATATGATGGTCTACTTAAAAAATCCTAGAGAATCAACTAAGAAGCTTATAGAAATAATCAACAACTTTAGCACAGTTGCAGGATACAAAATAAATGCGCATAAATCATTAGCATTCCTATACATTTCCAACACATTAGAGCAGCAAGAGGTAGAAAGAGAAACACCATTTAAAATCACCCTAGACAATATAAAATACTTAGGAATCTATCTACCAAAACAAACACAGCAATTATATGAAAACAACTACAAAACACTTTCCAAACAAATAAAACTGGATCTAAACAATTGGAAAGCCATTGATTGCTCATGGGTAGGACAAGCTAACATAATAAAAATGACCATTCTACCCAAAGTAATTCACCTATTTAGCAGCATACCTATCAAACTACCAAAAAACTTCTTTACTGAATTAGAAAAAACTATAACAAATTTCATTTGGAATAACAAAAGATCAAGAATATCAAGGGAAATAATGAAAAAAATGTGAAGGAAGGGGGCCTAGCAGTACCAGATATTAAACTATACTATAAAGCAGCAGTCATCAAAACCATATGGTACTAGCTAAGAGACAGAAGGGAGGATCAGTGGAATAGACTTGGGGTAAATGACATCAGCAAGACAGTGTATGATAAACCCAAAGAGCCCAACTTTTGGGACATGAATCCACTATTTGACAAAAACTGCTGGGAAATTTGGAAAAGAATATGGGAGAGATTAGGTTTAGATCAACACCTCACACCCTACACCAAGATAAATTCAGAATGGGTGAATGACTTGAATATAAAGAGGGAAACTATAAATAAGTTAAGTGAACACAGAATAGTATACTTGTCAGATCTCTGGGAAAGGAAAGATTTTAAAACCAAGCAAGAGTTAGAGAAAATTACAAAATGTAAACTAAATGGATTTGATTATATTAAACTAAAAAGCTTTTGTACAAACAAAAACAATGCAGCCAAAATCAGAAGGGAAACAACAAATTGGAAAAAAATCTTTATAACAAAAAACTCTGACAGGGGTCTAATTTCTCAAATATACAAGGAGTTAAAGCAATTGTATAAAAAATCAAGCCATTCCCCAATTGATAAATGGGCAAGAGACATGAATAGGCAATTTTCAGATAAAGAAATCAAAAGTATCAATAAGCACATGAGAAAGTGTTCTAAATCTCTAATAATTAGAGAAATGCAAATCAAAACAACTCTGAGGTATCACCTCACACCTAGCAGATTGGCTAAAAT
>NC_058131.1:538500424-538566160 GCF_016433145.1 Gracilinanus agilis
AAAAATCCTAGAGAATCAACTAAGAAGCTTATAGAAATAATCAACAACTTTAGCACAGTTGCAGGATACAAAATAAATGCGCATAAATCATTAGCATTCCTATACATTTCCAACACATTAGAGCAGCAAGAGGTAGAAAGAGAAACACCATTTAAAATCACCCTAGACAATATAAAATACTTAGGAATCTATCTACCAAAACAAACACAGCAATTATATGAAAACAACTACAAAACACTTTCCAAACAAATAAAACTGGATCTAAACAATTGGAAAGCCATTGATTGCTCATGGGTAGGACAAGCTAACATAATAAAAATGACCATTCTACCCAAAGTAATTCACCTATTTAGCAGCATACCTATCAAACTACCAAAAAACTTCTTTACTGAATTAGAAAAAACTATAACAAATTTCATTTGGAATAACAAAAGATCAAGAATATCAAGGGAAATAATGAAAAAAATGTGAAGGAAGGGGGCCTAGCAGTACCAGATATTAAACTATACTATAAAGCAGCAGTCATCAAAACCATATGGTACTAGCTAAGAGACAGAAGGGAGGATCAGTGGAATAGACTTGGGGTAAATGACATCAGCAAGACAGTGTATGATAAACCCAAAGAGCCCAACTTTTGGGACATGAATCCACTATTTGACAAAAACTGCTGGGAAATTTGGAAAAGAATATGGGAGAGATTAGGTTTAGATCAACACCTCACACCCTACACCAAGATAAATTCAGAATGGGTGAATGACTTGAATATAAAGAGGGAAACTATAAATAAGTTAAGTGAACACAGAATAGTATACTTGTCAGATCTCTGGGAAAGGAAAGATTTTAAAACCAAGCAAGAGTTAGAGAAAATTACAAAATGTAAACTAAATGGATTTGATTATATTAAACTAAAAAGCTTTTGTACAAACAAAAACAATGCAGCCAAAATCAGAAGGGAAACAACAAATTGGAAAAAAATCTTTATAACAAAAAACTCTGACAGGGGTCTAATTTCTCAAATATACAAGGAGTTAAAGCAATTGTATAAAAAATCAAGCCATTCCCCAATTGATAAATGGGCAAGAGACATGAATAGGCAATTTTCAGATAAAGAAATCAAAAGTATCAATAAGCACATGAGAAAGTGTTCTAAATCTCTAATAATTAGAGAAATGCAAATCAAAACAACTCTGAGGTATCACCTCACACCTAGCAGATTGGCTAAAATCAAAGAAGGGGAGAGTAATGAATGCTGGAGGGGATGTGGCAAAATTGGGACATTAATACATTGCTGGTGGAGTTGTGAACTGATCCAACCATTTTGGCTGGCAATTTGGAACTATGCTCAGAGGGCTATTAAAAAATGCCTGCCCTTTGATCCAGCCAAAGCATTGTTGGGTGTGTACCCCAAAGAGATCAGAGATAAACAGACTTGTACAAAAATATGTATAGCTGCACTTTTTGTGGTGGCAAAAAACTCGAAAAGGAGGGTATGCACTTCAATTGGGGAATGGCTGAACAAATTGTTTTATATGCTGGTGATGGAATACTATTGCGCTCAAAGGAATAATAAACTGGAGGAATTCCATGTGAACTGGAATGACATCCAGGAATTGATGCAGAGCGGAAGGAGCAGAGCCCAAAGAATACTGTACACAGAGACTGATATACTATGGTAAAATCAAATGTAATGGACTTCTGTACCAGCAGCAATGCAATGACACAAGACAGCTCTGAGGGATTTATGGTAAAGAAAGCTACCCACATTCAGAGGAAGGACTGCAGGAGAGGAAACATATAAGAAAAACAACTGCTTGAACGCATGGGTCGGGGTGGACATGATTGAGGGTGTGGACTCGAAACTACCACACCAAAGCAACTACCAACAATTTGGAAATAGGTCAGCACGGGTGTAGTTAATCCAGGCAACCTGTTAGTGTCTCCAAGCCCAAAACCTATTCTCCAAAATGCTTTCTTTGTGGGAAGGCAGGTCACATGGTACAAATGTGTAGATATAAGCAACAAATAGACTTTGGCAGGGTTAACAACTCCAGCCAGGGAGATAGGAATGGCAAAAGAACTTTCTGTAACTCAAAATGATCCAACAATTCAAGAAAGGTTGAGGGCACCAAGCATTACAGTCAATGCTGCAATCATGCATGCAAGAAGTACAGCCAATCTCCATCTCTTGATCAAATGGAGAAATATTTGGCTCAGGGTGCGATTCTGAAGTCCTTATGAACCGAAGCTTCTGAATCAGAAAGAACTAATGGCAATGACATGGGAGTGTGTATAACTAATCTGGGTATAGTAGATGATTCTCAAAGACTGAGCACGGGAGAGCATATGTCTCTAGCAAGCTGCACAGAATACAATGATATTTCTGTGGCAGAAGACCAAGAATGGGAGGACATAATGCAAATGCTCAGAGATTTATGGGACAATTGAGGATGACTATAAAAGGGATCTGCTTTCTCATTCCACCACAAAAGGCTTGGATGAGAAGCATAGGGAACATCCAAGTATTTGTAACAGCTTGCCTCCAGAAGCTTTAAAATTTTGGTTGTAGTCATCAGAATCTCAAGCTCCTGTCTTTATTCCAAGTTTAAAACAACAGGTTAGCTTGGATAAAGAGAAAAGTGACAGGGATTTACCATGTATTCAGAAAGTAGTATCATTTGTAACCCTGGAGGAATCAAATCCCAATGTCCAAACCCATTCCCTTACTTTAGGCATGAAAACACAGGATGAGGTTAGAGAGCAATCCAAATGGAATGTTGACAGAGGCTTGACTTTACCAGTGCAGCCCACTGAATTGCTGGCTGCTGGCAGCTGCTCAGAGAATTCTACATCTACCTTTCTCAACCCCTTAGCTGATGAATTCAAGCCTGAAGCTTGGGGAAGGGAGAGTGGTCAGCTGTCATCTCCAGTGACTAGTGTGCTCAATAATAACATCATTGAAGTCTGTTCAGTGGTTGGAGACACAAATCACCTGACTTCAGCCACACAGAGTGGAGGGCTAGATAGTGAACTCCAGACAGCCTCTGAGCTGAGAGGTGTACGAGAGGTTTGGAAAGGAATAGAAACTGTCTATCAAACATTCCCTGACATAACTGATGGGAAAACTCCCAATCTGGGGGTTTGTAGTTCACAGGATAGCGGAGAGGATGGTGAAACAAGTCAAACCTCCATTTCTATAGCCCTTAGTCAGAGCCAACCTGAAAGTTCCATGGGCTCTACAGAGGTCAGCCTAGTAACCATGGTTACTCACTCTCCAGCTCTCACTGAGAAAGCATGCCTGCTCTCTAAGCCAACATTCTGTATTGAATCTCCCAGTCAAAACTTGCCTGTTTGTGCTGCAGGAAGTTCTAATTTAGCTCACAGTGACCATACAAGACTTGAAGAAGTGCTTGCACAAGACCATATGCAGGACTGGATCCAAACCAAGTGCACAGATACAACTGAGGATTCTTTATTACCTTTAGTCCCAGTAAAGTCCAGTAGCAACAGGGAATCCCTTGTTAGCTTGGAAATTGGGGGGTTGTTATGATAACCTCCTGGATGCTGGGGCAACCACTTCTGTTCTATGTGAGGCTCCCAAAGGATGCAAATATCAGCATAGCTTGAGAGTCAGAGGTGCTTCAGGGATAGTTCAACAGGTCCCAAAGCTAAAAGTCAGTATAGTGAAATTGGGCCCTCTAACTCTTGAACACACTTTTTTTATTAATGCCATCGTGTCCTTCGAACCTTGTTGGGCGAGATCTCTTGTGTAAATTAGCTGCCACCATCCAATGCCAACCAGATGGGCAGATCTATCTCCACCTACCTAAGAGATCTCTGAAACACCATCCCATTTTGTTTTTAGACCCATGTAGTGAGGAACCAACTTACCATCAAAGTGACAGCATCTATCGGGTTCCTGATGATATACCTGATTACATATGGGCTAAAAATTCTAATGAGGTGGGCAGAATTTTGTCCGCTGAGCCAGTGAGAATAGAAGTGAAGGAAGGTTTACAACTACAAATTCCTCAGTTTAAACTAAGCAAAGAGATGATCAAGGGAGTGAAACCCATCATATAGAGTTTATTGCAGCAGGGTATCGTAAGATATGGCTTCCCACAGTACAACAGCCCTATCATGCCTGTGAAGAAAGCCAAACTATCTCCTGATGGGAAGACTCAATGGTGTTTTGTACTAAGACCTTAGAGCTGTTAATAACCATGTGCAGAAAACCTATTCTGTGGTTCCTAGTCCATCTCAGATCAGAACAGCCATACCAAACAAAACTGCTTGGTTTACCATAATAGACCTCTGCTCTGCCTACTTCTCTGTTCCCCTGCACAGAAACAGCCAGCAGCTATTCGCCTTTACTTGGGAGGTCAAATCCATCCTATAGACCCATTTGCCCCAAGGTTTTTCAGATTCAGCCTCAGTCTTCTGCCAACTCTTGCAGAGAGACCTTCAATCGATCACTTTCCAAGACAGCAAAATGGTGCATTATGTTGATGACATCCTGTTAATGTCACCATCTGCTGAAATTTGTCATAGAGACAGCATGCACTTGATTAAAGAGCTGGGCAAGAGAGGCCATAAAATTTCCAACCCCAAGCTTCAGTTCATGAGATCAAAAGTGGAGTATTTGGGATTCATCTTGGAAAAGGGCTCCAGGAGGATTTCCCAGAAGAGAACACAAGACATACAGAGGTTGAGCTTGCCTAGAACTAAGAGGCAGCTCAGGGCAATCATAGGAGTAATGAGTTTCTGTAGAAACTGGATTCCAGGTTGTGCTCTTATCACTAAACCTCTGATAGAACTAATCAGGAAGGAAGTTCCAGAACCATTGAAGCTAACTAAAGAGCATATTCATGCCATTGAAAAGCTCAAAGCACATACTCTATCAGCGCCTGCCCTAGGAATCCCTGACCATGGAAAACGTTTCCTTCTTTATGTTCATGAGGATAAAGGGATAGCCTCTAGTGTTCTCACACAATCATTTGAGAATACCCTTAGACCAGTTGCCTATTATAGCTTAAAGCTAGATTCGGTAATCTGTGGAATACCAAGTTGTTTGAGAGCTATTGCTGCTGTAGCCATCATGATTAGGAAAGCATCTTCCTTGGTATTAGGGGGTGAGCTGAGAGTATTTTCCCCACACCAAGTGGAATCTACTCTGAGGAACACTACACTCCAAGCTTTCACCTCACAAAGGTTATTTCAATACCAAGCAATCCTGTTGGCTAATGGAAACATCACATTTCACTGGTGCAAAAGTTTAAATCCTGCAACTCTGATTCCAGATCTACTTCTGGAAGGAGAGAGTCTACACATCTGTGAAGATGCACTTAACATTGTGCATAAGACAAGGGATGATCTATATGATAGTCCCATGGAAAATCCTGAATTGACACTCTTCACAGATGGGTCATCTTACTTAGTAGGCAATCAGAGATTTACAGGTGCAGCAGTAGCAACAGCCTCTGAAACCCTTTGGTACTCATCCCTGCCTTCTACTATGAGTGCTCAAGGGGCAGAATTGGTCAGATTGATTCATGCTCTAAGGTTAGTTGAAAATCGGAGAGTTGACATTTACACCAACTCCCGGTATGCTTTTGGAGTAGCGCATCATTCCGGTGAACTCTGGAAAAACTGAGGCTTCATAGCATCTAATGGCAAACAGATAGTGTATGGCACTTTCATAAGCCAGCTCTTAGAAGCACTCCAATTACCAGCCCAAGTTTTGGTTATTCATTGCAGAGCCCACAGCAAAATACAAGGGCCAATGGAATCAGGGAATAGAAGAGCTGACATTACAGCCAAATTCGGGGCAAGGTATGGACCAATTTCAGTCCTGAACTTGTCTTTGGTGGAGGAAGTTGATCTCAAAAATGCATACTCCTCAAAGGAAGTAAAGGATTGGAAAAAACACCATGGTGCATACTTAGCTAATGGAGTTTGGCTGGGGGCAAATGGAAAATCTATGTTGCCTAGATCCCTGTATTTCACCTTTTGCAATGCATTACATCAAAAGGGGCATTATGAAAGTCTGGGCCTGGCAGACTCTATAACTAGGTATTGGAATGCTAGGGGCATATATGAAGTTGCAATGAGAGTTGCTCAGAGGTGCAGAATTTGTATGCAGTTCAACTAGACTGTTACCAAAGTCCACAGTTTGGGAGGCAAACCATTAGCCTTTACACCATTTGAATGCATACAAATTGATTACATTACCATGCCAAAGTGTCAGGGCTATAGGTATGCATTGGTGATTATGGATAGATTAGCCAAGTGACCTGAGGCTTTTCCAGCCAGATGCAATACATCAGCATTTGTAGTGAAGGTTTTGCTTAGAGAATTAATACCCAGATTCTCTATTCCACTACACATTGCGTCCAATTGTGGTTCTCACTTCGCACACCGAATTCTAGCTAGTGTGTTTGAAACCCTAGGAGTCAAGCAACACCTGCATTCCATGTACAGACCCCAGTCTAGTGGACAGATTGAGAGAGTTAATAAATCTTTGAAGACCCTAAATGTCCTTGTAATCTTCAGCGTTGATGTCCTTGCGATGATCCGCGAAGTCAGCAACGCCTCCGTTGTGTTATATGATGTTATCACACACGCTATTTAATTTCCATGGGACTATCATTGGCTAAAATCTGTGCTGAATCACATTTGAAGTGGCCAGATGCATTACCTTTGGCATTGTTTCATCTTCAGGTGCCAGCCCAATAGTCACCCTTTGAGATGCTATATGGACATCCACCTTACCATGGCATCTATCACATCTGGGTATGGAATGCAATGAGTATATCAAATTACTCAAGCAGCATTTAGATCAGCTTTATAAGTTGGCTTTGATACATCAAAGAGTTCCCTTTGATTTTAGTCTACATAACTTCCAACCTGGAGATTATGTCTACATTAGAAACTTTACTAGGAAGTCTGTATTAGAACCTAAGTGGCATGGCCCATCCCAAATAATCTTAACAACCCCTAGTGCACTCAAGGTTAAGGGGAGGGATCCATGGTTCCATGTCACCCATGTCAAGCCAGCAAAATATATGTCCCAAAATCAACAAGACCCAGTCATCATACAACACAATGATCAATTGACACCAACCAGCCAACTGAGTAGTAAGACCATAGCAAATCCGCAGTCTAAAGATCAGACCATAGCTTTCCAGCAATTCACTTATGAGCCAGAATCAGTGTAGGAGTCAGGGAGCAGCCAAATATTACACCAAGATGACTATCTCACAACTAAATACAGTCACTTAGTAACATCCATAGATTATCATGACAGTGAAGAAGAATCAGCTACAGAAGAAGAGACAGCATCTGAACTTCAATCAGTTCAAGACCTAGACAGTGACATCGATGAGTAATTGCAAAGGCACAAATGACATCATAATGAACTCTTTGTTTAGCTTCGATCAACTTTATTTAACTGCAAGAAGAAGAAAGAAGGAAAGATAAAATTTCATGGACACACAACTTTGTCACGACACAAGTCAACACAAGTGAACAACAGTTCCAGTTCAAGTTGACAAGCGCACGTGGTAACATCATACAACACAACGAAGGCGTTGCTGACTTTGTGGATCATCACAAGGACATCAACACTGAGGACTACAAGGACAACCGTGACCTGTCTACACAACCAGTGTATTGGACAACAGTGCTGTGAAGAGGATCATCTGATCAGCATTGGACTCATGCATTTGGAAAGCACATCTTAAATCCAACAGAATTCTCACTGCACCCAACACTTTAGAATTCCATCCACTCCATACATGCAATTGGCAGAAGAATTCTGAAGGAGTAAGTATGTCACACTTCATCACACAGTCAGGTAATACTGGACAACACATAATACATTTCTGACTTCACACACACATATGTAATATTAACTTACACATGGGAGAGAAGGGTTTGTCTGCCTTAGCTTAGAGTGTTCCTCTTACTTTGGTTCAGACACCTTCTACTCAAAACCATCTGACATTTCCTTTTCTTTGAAGAATGTAAATATGTAAATGCTTGCTTGCTAACCCTTAGGAATAGCTTCCTTACACTTTAAAGATCAGAATTCATGATTACTCTAACTTGAAAATGGGTTTGATGCCAATGCTGCCAAAGTAAGCACTAGCAGCTGACAAAATCTTGAAGGAGTAGACATGAGTAATACCAGTTATTGCACAGACATATGCAATGCATTGACTCTTTGATACTATTTAATCAATGCCTTCAATGTCATAGAAAGGAATATGGTTAAAGATCCTAAATTTGAAAGTAGGAAGGTAGGTCTTAGCAGTGCCTTCATTTTATTCCTCACTTAGCTCTTGGCTTGACTTTTGTCCTAGGGATAGTTATAAAGCCATTCTATGACTCAGCTCCTTGCCTTTGCAAGACAGTACCTTGATTCTTTCCACCAAATTATGGTTCTAATTTTTTCCCCCTCTGAATGTTTTTTGAGGATTTTTTCCCTAAGAAATAGTCTTTGAAAAGAACTTGTTCTGGTTTCTTAGAGGGTAAATTCTCTTTGTTGTTTCTATGCTTTGAATAAAGTCTAAAGGAAAACTTATATGTACACACTCAGAAGAGAAATTCTTTGGCTAGAGTTGAATTGCACTTTGGAATTGTACATTGAACAATTGTTCGTTTAGTTTAATGAAATCTTTATGAACAGTAAAACCATTCCAAAATGTTGGGCATAAGTAACTATTGCAGAATGATATATATAATACTAGAACAATACTATGTGAAGGAAGTTTGTGGGTGTTGAAGATTGGGGTGGCTGTGGCAAATTCTTACAATAAGATGAGAATGACGTTTGCCAATTAACTCTTCCTTTCACAAAAGCAGTTAGAGGCCATTGTAAGGTTATTAGTTGACTAAATTTCTATGTTGTTGTGTCTCAGAGACTATGAAGACCCAAGAAGAAGGGTAGAGAAAGGGAATAGCCAGTTGTTGGAGCAGTCAGAACACATAGCATTTATCTATTGTTTTGCCATTTATATGGGTGTGTTTAGTGTTGTCCCAAAATAGTTGCAATAGTAATATCAAAGATCACACATAACAGATATAATAATAATGAAAAAGTTTTAAATATTGTGAGAATTACCAAAAGATGGCCCAAAGACATGAGGTGAACATATGCTGTTTGAAAAATGACATCGATAGACTTATCCAATAAAGAGTTGCCACAAACCTTCAATTTGTAAAAATTGCAATATCTGTGAAGCTCAATAAAATGAGGTATATCTGTATCTGTAAATTAAAACTGAATTTGCAAGGTTTGACATACTTCAAAAACATTTGGAGTTTTCTTTTTTATTTTTGGTTTATGACCTATTTTTGTGATTTCTTTAGTGTGGAAAATCCTTTCAGTTACTGAGGAGATTCTGCAAATTTCAACTGTTCTGCAGTTTATAGCTTTAGAATTGACTGGGACATTGAGGTTAAATGTCTTGCCCAAGATCACACATACATTATGTTTCAGAGACCAGACTTGAACTCATATCTTATATCTTTCTACCTACTCACCATGTTGCCTCTCTAGCTACTAGTCACACATAGGAAATGAGGATAAATTTAAATGTCCTGCCAGCAAGTTAAATACCTTTGTGCTTCTAAGTAAGGCTGAGACATGTTTCAATACATGGGTTAGGATCTTTAATCATAAGATCTTAAACTTGGAAGGTACCTAATTGATCCTTTATCAAACATCATTTAATCTAGCCCATATATTATCTGTAATTTTAAAGTTTCATAAACTCAGGCCCACAAAAGTTAAAACAATCAACCCACAGCTAGTTGATGGTGGACTCAGTACGAGAACTCAGGTTTCTTGACTCCTAATCTGGTACTATTAACACTACGCTATGAAAGGGCTCTCAGACTCGGCAACTAGATCGATCTATTAGTTTGACCCAGATTTAATCAGTAAGGGTAGATCAAATGATAATCATCAGAAGCAAAGACAGTTCTACATGGAGAATCAGGTGAGGCCTATGGTTTTTTGTCCCTTCACCTAACATTTATTAGCTGTATAACGGTAGTAAAGTTATTTAATCTCACCAGCCTTATTTCTTTGTTTATGAAGTGATAGAGATAGATAAATAGATAGATTGATTGATTGATATAGATATATAAAACCTAACTTTCAGAGTCATTGAGGGGATCAAACTTACATAACATTTTCTCAAACATTAAAGCATACTTATGGAATTAATTCTGATAGTGTATATTAACTCTGAGAAGCACTAACCTGCTCAGGTTATAACATTACCTAGTCTAATAAATTCTTTTTGATTGATTCTATATAAATCATATATAAGTCATCCAGACAAGGCTACAAACATAATTCAATTCTCAAAGCTGTATCTACCTAAATACTGGTTACTAATAATTAATGACAGTTAGCCTATATGGTAGAAAATAAAAACAAAGTAATAACACAGTTAAAGTATTCTAATTGGGCATAGCGTACATACAAATCATTTCATGATTTAAGATATTATTAGAGAAGAGACATGAAATGACTGATAGAACATTTATAAAGCTTGAATCAGATTTGGTTAGAAAACTATAACTCAAGTAAACCTGCCATTATCATGATTTTGCCTTATAGCCACTGGTTTGAGCTACAATTATCTGCTTCCAATGCAGAAAACAACTTCCTTTCAGCAAACCCTCCCTGACTTAAAAAAAAGTATAGATATTCTTTTATTCTCAGTTAGTAGAATGAACTATTTGTTGCTTTTGAAGAGATAAAATAGTCAGATTCAGAGCAGGATAATGGAGTTCTGTCAATATATTGAATCTGATTTCTTGTAAATAAATAACATCTTTTTATTTCCCTGTCATTATTACCTCTCAATATAGTGAGTTACAGCCCCAAACCAAATAAGTCAATTCCTCTGCCATTCTTTTATATGAGGGAAAAACTGGTGTTATTTTCCCTAGGTGAAAGTGTGGAAGAAAATGCTAGTGTTGTTGTCAAGCTTCTTATAAGACGTCCAGAGTGCTTTGGACCGGCTCTGAGGGGTGAAGGAGGAAATGGTCTTTTGGCAGCCATGCAAGGAGCTATTAAGATCTCTGAGAACCCAGCCCTTGATCTTCCTTCTCAGGGATATAAAAGAGAAATGTAAGTAAATGGAATTGCTTTTGGCAAACACTTAAAATTTGTAAGGGGGTATGGTGACACCTTATACATACTGTGAACAGAATTAATAAATTATGAAATAGCAGTTATATCCTAATTAGAAAAATTTTGGTCCTTCAGTAATATAATTAAAATACTTTTTATGTTCATTGATTCTTCCTGGTAAATGACCCAGAAAATGAGCCTTGCAAATAAGCTTAACACTCTTCTTCTACTATTCTTCATTGCCTCTACTACCACACTTGCTTGAAGTGAGTTACATAACTCTGAGTTGAGAGGGTTAGGGTTAGATCCACATAATCTTTCACAATGTTTCAGTTAGAGGGCACACTTCCTAATTTATACTATCTGCTTTCAAAGTGGCTTATGCCAAAGTTAGTCCATTTAATTATTTTTATGATCTAAGGCAGTTTTGTTAATTATACCACATCTATAGGCTTCATCCTACTGTATCCTTATCTAACAATTATTAGCTACGTGACCATAGGAAAGTTACTTAACCTCTCCAAGCTTGTTCCCTCATTTATGAAGAGGAGATAATAATACGTATAATACTACCTCATGGGGTCATTTTCAAACATCATCTAATCTAGCCCAGATATTATTTGTAATTTTACAATTGCCCCAAACTTAGACACTCAGAAGTTTAAATAAGCCTACAAAAAATATATATCTACTATTAATTCCTGTGTCAAAAGTATGAGGATTTTTAGATAAGTACATTGAGCTCCATTTGAGCGAAAAGATGTTGAAAATTATGTTGTTATTAATATAAATTCTTGATTTTCAGAAGTTGATTATATAGTTACTAAATTAGCTTTTTTTGTTGTTTCTTCTACTTCTGTTCTTTTCTTTTTTGCTGCTAGTTAAAACCCTTTTCAGGCAATGGGGATACCACCTTGCTCCCCTGCCACTTCCTCAAACAGTAGTGAAACTTTTTTTTATTCCTTCTCTTTGCTCAAAGACTTAGTTTTGAAAATCATAGAATTTCAGAGCTAAGAAAAACCTTGAAAATCTCAATCTAATCTTTCATTTAAGAGATGAGGAAACATTAGCTTAGAAAGATGAAGTCACTTACCCCAAAGGTCTCTCAGTGCTAAAGCTAGAACTAGAATCCAAGTCTCCTGATTCCTACACCAGTCTTTTTTTTTTGTTACACAACTCTTTAAAAGAGAAAATAATTGATATTAGTAGCTAAAGATATTTGGAGATAATGTATATTATACTACTTAAATGGTCAGATTTTGAATATGTAATTTTGTTACAGTTCAAATTTATTATGACAGTATCCTCGAGAATATAGAATGATAAAACATAATTTCACACACACACAAGAAAAACCCTCATACATTTATTTATATAGCATAAGCAAATATTTAGGCTTCTTGAGTTTTGTGAGAAATAATTACAATAACTACATTCCTAATATTTAGAAATTAGGGTCTTTTTGAATGAGAGTATTCTTGGATGCTTAGCTCATCATTGCATGGACTCTCACCTGTATGCGTGTAACATAATAAAATTTTTTAAAGAAAACATTTATCCAAATTTCCTGTTTCCTTAGAAAATATGATCTATTGCAGGGGTCGGCAACGTATGGCT
This sequence comes from Gracilinanus agilis, assembly GCF_016433145.1. Lineage (NCBI taxonomy): Eukaryota > Metazoa > Chordata > Mammalia > Didelphimorphia > Didelphidae > Gracilinanus > Gracilinanus agilis. The sequence goes on from NC_058131.1 coordinate 538,513,191, forward strand.
CTCGAGCCATATCTGGCTCCACCTCCCGACCTGCCAGTCTGGGCAGAGCCCCAGGATGTGCCCCAGGGGGCCCTTCAGCCCTGGCCCCATATTCCAGCTCTTTTCTGCCTCCATCCTCCTCCTTCCACAGGTGTTTATGGCTCTCACAGCCATAAAGGTTGCCGACCCCTGATCTATTGCTTCCCAGGTCACCTAATACCTCCATTATATTTGATTTTCTCTCAGCAATTCAGAAGAAGATGACAGTGAAGAGGAGATTGTACATATGGGCAATTCAATCATGTCATTTTATTCAGCTCTTATAGACCTGCTGGGTCGCTGTGCACCTGAAATGCATGTAAGTAGTAGGAAGTCCATTAGATGAACCACAAGAGACCCCAAAGAGAAGCTAAATGTAATTTTACTGGGGACAGCTGGATAGCTCAGTGGATTGAGAGTCAGGCCTAGAGATGGTAGGTACTAGGTTCGAATCTGGCCTCAGATACTTCCTAGCTGTGTGACCCTGGGCAAGTCACTTGACCCCCATTGCCTAGCCCTTACCACTCTTCTGCCTTGGAGCCAATACACAGTATTGACTCCAAGACGGAAAGTAAGGATTTAAAAAATAGATAGATAGATAGATAGATAGATAGATAGATAGATGAAAATAAATGTAATTTTATTCATATTTTATTCATTTTGCTAACATGCTTTCCTTGTGATTCTTGGCTTTAGAACCATTGCTAAAGGGTTATAGGGTATTTCTATATTTTAGGTGGCTTCTCAACACTTTTTGTTTTGACAAGTATCACTGAATTATGCCTCATCTTACCTTTTTTTTTTGGCAAAATGTGACAAACACTTAAGACAATCTCGTAACAAAAAGTAATTTTTACTGCTAAATAGGGCACTATGAAATCATCTCTCCCTCTAAGTTTGTTTAATTCTTTCCAGCAGGAGATTCTGTAGAACATCTCAACTAAGAATGCCTTGTTCTTGTTTAGGATTGGAGCTTTGGGGTGTGGGTTGATTTTATCTTTGTTTTGTTTTTATTTTCTTTTCTTTGGAATATATCCTTTGATGACATTCAAACATCTACTATAGAAGTTGCCTGGAGTAAAATCTTTCAGGGCCATATAGGGTTTAAGTCTTGGTTTTATAAGTATATACTTTATTTAATATTGTGAAAGATAGAAATAATTTTTCAGTAATTTGGAATACACAAAGGAAATTGTCTTTCCATATTTTATGCTTTTTACTTCGGTTTCCCTTTTGAGTGTCATTTAAATTATAAATTTAACTTATTGGGCTGAGAATAAGGAAGCACAATTTGTATTTATATTTTTGCTTTTCCATCTCAAAAAGTAAGAAGTTTTTTCTGCCACCACCAAAATGGAAAGTCTGAAAAAAATCCACTGGGTAATTTCTGAAAGATTGGAAACAGTCCCCAATGAACCATCCATTCATGGATTAATTTGGGAGGGCATAAAGCAATATGAAATAAAAGAAAACATTCCATATCATATTAGAGGAGAAGGGAGAACAAGAAGTGATAAATGAGATAAACTGCTTGGTAATTCTCTAGAACAGTTGTTTTCTTTGCTCATTATTGGCAAATGTACCTACTTTCCTATTTGTTCTTTGTACATTCTAATTATTCTAGAGGATATTCCAAAGAGATTTAGAATTCTGGACTGGGAATTGGTATCCATTTTAGCTACAAATAAGATAATGTGCCTCTTCATCAATAACATGAGATAGGATTTACTTTATACAACTTAATATCGATGGAAAGCACAACCCATTGATCAGTCAAAAAGCATTTATTAAGCACTGACCACATGCCAGGCAATGTGCTGAGTGTTGAGAATACAAAAAGAGGTCAAAGACAGCTCTTGTATTCAAGGAATTTACAGTATAATGAGGGAGACAACATGCAAATAAATATATATATATATATATATATATATATATATATATAAAGCAAACTATGTAAAAGATAAATAGCAAATAATGAACAGAGGGAAGGTACTAGAATTAAGAAGGAAAGACTTCCAGTAAAGTATGGGATTATATTTGGGACTTAAAGGAAGCCAAGAAGGTAAGAAGGCAAAGTTGAGAAAGGCAGCCAGAGAAAATTCCAGGAGCCAAGAGATAGACTGTCTTATTAATGGAAAATCCAGAAGGCCGGTCTCACAAGACTAAATAGTATGTGGTGAAAGTAAGGTGTAAAAAGACTGAAAAGTTGGAGGGGGTTAGACTATAACGGCTTTGAATGCCAGAGTATTTTTTATTTGATCCTGGAGGTTAAGGAAACCACTAAACTTTGCTACATAGGGAAGTGACATGGTTAGACCAATAATTTAGGAAAATCTCTGGCAATTGAATGGAGGATAGATTGGAATGGGAAGAGATTTGAGGCAGGCAAACTCACCAGCAGACTATTTTAATAATCCAGACATGAGGTAATGAGGAAAGCACTGGAGTGGTAACAGTGTCAAAGAAGAGAAGGGAGTATATTCAAGAGATGCTGAAGAGGTGAAATAAACAATCATCAACCTAAATATGGTCATTAAATCCATGGAAATTGATGAGATCACCAGGTGAAGTTGTATAGAGGCATAAAAGAAAAGGGCCCAAACCAGAACTCTGAGGGACATCTACAGTTAGGGGGCCTATTCTAGATAAGGATCCAGCAGAAGAAACTAGGAAGGAGTGATCAGATATATAGCAAGAGAACTAGAAGAGAGTGATATCCTAAAAAACAGAGGGGAGAAGGAAAGGGTGATCAGCAGATGGTATTTTAACCAAATAATTTTAATATGTTTGTAAGCAATATAAACATATACAGTTTGTGTATGTGTTCCTGTTTCTACCAACATATTCTTTTTTTTCTAATTCTCTGGCTAATTATTTAAGTTCTTCGAATCAAAGACCTTTCAAACAAAAGACACTGTTGCAAAGTATGGCACATTGAATTTTGAGAGAGAAATATTTGTTTACATATTTCACCTCAGATATTTACTAGTTGTGTGATAAGGGGCAAATAAATTTAACCTCTCAGAATTCAGTTTCCTGATCTGTAAAGTGGGAATAACCTACTTCACAGAAATTTGAGGTTAAAATGAGATAATATAAGTAAAGGCTTTAAAAGGCTTAAAAGTGCTATATAAAATAAGTTATTTTTATCATTCCTGTAAAGACAAGTGCTATGAATGGGAAAAAAGGTGACACAAGAGAGAGGATTGTTCTGAGGACCAAAATTCATGATCTGTAATCCTAGTTCTTTCTCTACATGAATTGGGACAAATTACTCATATATCGCCATTTCACACTGTTTGTATTTCTTTTATTTTTTTTCTTTTAGAAAAATAAAAATGGAAAACACTATGAAGTGCTTTGAAGTCTTTTAATGGCAAAGATTAAATATCACTCAATTCTTTTTCAGTATTTATAGACTATTCCTTACTACTGACACTTCAGCAAACTATACTTTCCCCATAATGTTTCAGGTTTATTTTGAAGTATTAAAAAACTTAATGTCCTAGTTTTTGAAGTAGGGTCTAGATATTCAGGTCTCCTCTGTGGGTTCAAGCCTGACAAGATCCCACTTTCATCTTCATTCTCCTATCTCATTAGAGCATTATACTAGATGTCACTTGACTAAGGGAGGTGCATACAGTTGCCATCATCCTAAGAAGGTGCTTCTCTTCATTGATCCTAAAGTTCCTAGAAAGCTATCATACTAGGATGTGGACAATGCTAGTAGAGTTGTCAGTGTACTGTTAATTCTCATTGTATGGTTTCTGATAAATTTCTATGTTTAGGGGGAAAGTGGGAGATCTACCTCATATTCTAGAATCTAAACCATAAAATACTCAAATGTGAATTCAATTCCCCCATTACAATCCCTATTCATAGGATAAACGTTTCCCTAGGATATTTTTAATAATATTTATTTACCCCGACCCTTACCTCCCCTTTCCACATCATAGAGGTATAAGAATTATTCAGTTAATTAAATTAATTAAAGTACAGGACTGCTTAGAGGAGGAGATATCCAGCTCATGGAAAGGTCCACCTTAAGAGAGAGATGAATCTTCCTGAGGTTCCTTAAGAAGAATTCCCAGAGACCCCCTAGGAGAGGACTACTGGGGATAACAATTCTTGGGAGTTTTCTCTCAGGAGTAGGTGGTCGGAAATTTCTTTTCAATCTTTGAAGATTTGGTGGTAGATAGCTTTGTAAAACATCTATATATCTAAGGAAGATTGGAGAGTACCTGGAGCTCAACTCCAGGTGGCGCCAGAGAGCAGTATCTGTGAAAACTGACAGGCAAGTGTATCTCTAAACGGGAGAGAGAAGCTGTGAAGTTTATATATTTATTTAAGGAGATAAAAAGATTTATAAATTAGAATATATTTAGTAAGTTAGATTATTATCTTTAGGCAGTTAGTATAATTGTTAGGCCTGATTTTCATTAGGTAAGAAGAAAGTCCCGTGAGGGACAGAGGGGTTCGGGGTTTCAGTTAGAATTATTAGTTTTAGGGTAATATAGCTCCTATCAATTTCTATTTCTGTATCCTTTCCCTGATATTCTCATAGTTATCAATAAATAGGTTTTTGTAGTAATTTTTCTCCAGCTAACTTCATCTACTGCCAGAACCAGCTTTAGTGGAATCCTAATAAATACCAACTGACAACCAAATGGCCCTAATCAATACAAGATCAAATTTTAACCATAACAGAAGGCATCACCCAGCAAATATATGTGTATTTACAGATTATGTCTTTCATGTTTCCATTGTTCAGTTCATTTTCTGGAGTTAACATTCACAAATTATTCTTCAAATATTAAAACTGTAGTTCTCAGTTCTACCCATTTCACTCATGATTGTCTCATGTAGTTCTTTCTAGGTTTTTTTTTAATCTGCACATTGTTTCTTATGGCTCAATATTCCATTTAGTAGGTTTCCTATTTCAATTTGATTCAAGGTTGTTTTTTTTTTTTTTTTGTTTGTTTTTTTTTTTTTTTTTTTTGCCTGTGATCACATTAGGTCATAACTGCATAGCATGAAGGTTTATACCTTAAATAAAACAGTTTGATACTTTAACCTAGTCTTATGTGTAGAAAATAGGAAATGGGGAAAAATTGGAGGGTGAGTATAGGGAATACATTTTTAAGCTCATTGTCAGTTTCTGTTTTGACAGCTTATCCAAACAGGAAAAGGGGAAGCCATTCGAATCAGGTCAATCCTTCGCTCCCTGGTCCCTACAGAAGATTTGGTTGGGATTATCAGTATTGCTTTGAAACTGCCCACACTTAACAAAGGTAATGGTATCAGAATAACTTATTTAAAACTCATGAGCATATAATTCAAGAGTGGGACTTAAATTTTTCTTCAAGGCTTTCGCTTAAGAAATTTTCTTTATTGAAGCCATCCCCCAATCAATAAATGGGCAAGGGGCATGAATAGGCAATTTTCAGATAAAGAAATCAAAACTATCAATAAACACATGAGAAAGTATTCTAAATCTCTAATAATTAGAGAAATGCAAATCAAAACAACTCTGAGGTATCACCTCACACCTAGTAGATTGGCTAAAATGACAGCAGAGGAGAGTAATGAATGTTGACGGGGATGTGGCAAAATTGGGATATTAATGTATTGCTGGTGGAGTTGTGGATTGATCCAACCATTCTGGATGGCAATTTGGAACTATTCTCAAAGGGCTTTAAAAGACTATCTGCCTTTTGATCCGGCCATAGCACTGCTTGGTTTATACCCCAAAGAGATAATAAGGAAAAAGACTTGTACAAAAATATTTAGAGCCACACTCTTTGTGGTGGCAAAAAATCGGAAAATGAGAGAATGTCCTTCAATTGGGGAATGGCTGAACAAATTGTGGTATCTGTTGGTGATGGATTACTATTGTGCTCAAAGGAATAAAGAACTGGAGGAATTCCATGTGAACTGGAATGACCTCCAGGAATTGATGCAGAGTGAAAGGAGCATCAATCCAGGAGAACATTGTACACAGAGACTGATACACTGTGGTACAATCGAACATAACGGACTTCTATAATAGCAGCACTGCAAGAATCCAGAGCAAGGCTGAGGGACTTATGAGAAAGAAAACTAGCCACACTCAGAGGAAGAACTGTGGAAGGAGAAACACAGAAGAAAAACAACCACTTGAACCCATGGGCTGATGGGGATATTATTGGGGATGTAGACACTAAATGATAATTCTAGTCTAACTATCAATAATATGAATTAGATCTTGATCAATGATACATGTAAAACCCAGTGGAATTGTGCATCGGCTAAGGGGAGTTAGGAGGGTTTGAGGGAGAGGGAAAGAACATGAAACATGTAACTATGGGAAAATATTCAAAATAAAACTCAAAAATAAATAAAACTCAAAAAAAAAAAGAAATTTACTTGATTGGCAGAAACCACAAAGGGGAGAAATCTTTTGTTTGTTTTTTCCTATAATGCTCAAGGAAAATCTCTGCTAGATGTTCCACATGAATTTGCATCCAATCCTTTTATAACAGCTACAGTTTTCCTTGCCCCCCCACAAATTAAAAACTACTAATTCCTTCCTCATATTAGTATAAAGGTGTATTATTGCCCTCTAAACACTGGGTTATCTGTAGTAAGGCAGATAAGTTAAAAATCACACAAAAGTAAGTCGTGTCCTCATGCCTAAAGCCTGATGCGGCTTTTAAGTTTAATTTACAGTGCATCTCCCCTCAAAGGTCCTTGGCCCTTCTCAAAAACTATGTCTGCAATTTGAACCATACCAGCTACATATTGACTTTGAAAATCACTTATTGACAATTTCTATTTTCTATTTTATTTTTATTTCTTTTGTTACCCAATTACACTTAAATCTGGTTAGGACTGAACTCAGTATTTCAACAGAGTGTGTTTGACCCCTCTCTGTTCTAGATGATTTCCCTGATATTCCCAATGGTTAGTGCTCTCTTCCCTTCCACAAATTACCTTGTATTCATTTTTTGTGCAGATTATATATTGTTGCTAGATGCATAATATAAATATAATACTGGCCCACATGTAGCAAGGAAAAATATCAAGAATATCGTCTACCCTGTCACTAAGGGAGTCTGTGATTACCACCTTAATGGGAAGCAAGAGAAAGGTAATGTTTGGGTAGTTACTTTTTCACTTGCCTATCTCCAGGAGAGGTATCAAGCTAGAAATGTATCTATTTAACATACACCAAATACTTACAGTCTAGTGATATAAAAATTATTTTAAAAAGGAACAAAATAAATTTAAGAATAAAAGCTATCAACCCTATTCACCTTTAGTAAACTACCTAATACTCTTGCTAGTTTAGCTCCCTCTCACCCTCCCCAAATGCTAGTTATATTTTTTTAAAATCACAGGTATCTAGTAAAACCTTATTGAAGTAAACAGTAAATAGAAATTAGATATTTTAATCAAATTAGAAATATGATACAATATCTATTTGGGGGTGAGACTAAATCTCAGCTCAAGCAATAGAAAAATGATGTGGAAGTGGGTGGAAGGATTATCTCTTAGTAGTTTTGAGGTTTGCAGATACTAGGAATCCAGGGACCTGTTGAAGGATCTAGTCCATCTTTTAAAAGTTTGTGTTTGCCCCTTTTAAGTATTTTTCTTAAACTTTCTCTTAGAAATCAGGAGTGTCTCTTAGATAATCAGAAGTCATATCTCCCTCCATGTACATAGTTCTCAGCTTCACCAGACTGACCTTTAGGGAACCATATGCCAAATCAATAATGTATTAAAGATTTTGATCCAATATTCTCCACTGATCAATACTTGAGTTCTTTCCCACAAGTTATGTAATATCTTCTGTGGAACTTCTATCTCAGGTGTTTTAGCAGCATGAGCCAAATAGTGAGTTTTCTTAAGAAAACTTTCTTAAGAGGCTACCAGAATCAAATGATCCCTGGGCAGAAAATCAGTAGACCTGCATTTTACTGTGTAACAGTGGTCAGTTCAGCTAACAATATTACAATCTGTTAAACAGTAATGTTTTTAAAACAATAATATCTTCCCCTCCATTTTTCACTAATCCAGGCCAAACCCTTTATCTTCCTATTTCAAGCATATTGTGAGTGGTAACTAAGAAACTTGTTATAAGGCCTGACTTTTTGACAAGAAAGATGTATGGTAAAGGAAAAGTATCATTTTTAGATCTTCCTATTACTTTATAAAAAAGGGAAGAGGGAAAAAAATGGGCCAGTTTTGACATGTCATCCAGAAATGTGATATTTTTAAATGCTAATGACAATTCTCTCTGTGTTTGTCAGATGGGTCAGTGAATGAGCCAGATATGGCTGCCAACTTTTGTCCTGATCACAAAGCACCCATGGTGCTGTTCTTGGACCGTGTATATGGTATTGAGGACCAAACTTTCCTCCTTCACCTGTTGGAGGTTGGATTTTTGCCTGATTTAAGAGCATCAGCCTCTCTGGACACAGTAAGTAACTGAAATAAGAACTATATTTTCCTGACATGATTATATCTAAAAGCTGAATTAAATTCAGTATTTGCCCTTTTTCATGTGTTTTCGGCTCTTTGTTCACATAATAGTTTTGTCATGTCCCTTTTTATATTGGCTCCCTTTTATAGATAAAAAACTGAGACACTGAGAAATGGAGAGGTTTCAGCCAAAATCGGGAATTCATAACCTAGCAAAGCTTGACCAGTAGTAACCTTTGGTTTTAAAATGTGCTATCTTCCTTCTTATTTTCAAATCCAAAGAGGAATGTTACAAATAAAATTCCAGATGAGATTCAAGGTATGAAACATCAATGTATTGACTAGAGTAGCAATAATAAGTCAATCAGTGGTCAGTGGTCTCTTTTAGTAACCAAAGACAAAGACACAGAGTCCTGGGTTATCTTATATATATCATATATATATCTACTGCTGTATTTCTGACAATTTATTATTGGGTCCTCTCCTGAACAGGAAGGGTTAACTTTAATTGATGTGTACTTAATGAGGAGGTAGACTAAAAGTTCTCAACTCCTCCTGTGTTACTACATCATTATATCAGAGGAGATCAAATGAGAAAGTGACTTGGTCAGATTTTAGGCCACCTCACTCTTGTCAGGTTTCATCTTCATAAGCCAAGTTCCCCCCTCCCCAACCTCATTGAGGAAGACCAAAGGCAAAAACTCATCACTCCTGAAGAGTACTGGCTAAAGTTAGATCCTGGCTATCAATTGAAAAGGCTCAAATTCCCAGTTAGATGAGGTCCATTCCAATTTAGCAATTTTATTAGATTAGGAATACAATGACATTTCTAAGACTGTCAGAGAAAAATCTTTTGAACTAGTGCAAGAGATGGTTGTTGGCAGAGAAGGGAATATTACAAACTGGTATTAACAATCAAATGATATAATATTTAAAATTAATTTTCCTCAGGAAAGAGGTTGTACTTTGTAGCAAAGTGGCAAACCTATGTGGAAGCTCGAGGAATTTATGAATTCCATGAAAAAATGATCAAGCCTTTGGAATGGATTATATTTTAATTGGTAACCCAGAAATAGAAAGTTCATGACATTCCCAGCCTGAAAATGAGGGAGAATTCCAATAGTTATATCCAATAATAACATAGGAATGATAAATATTTTAAATAAATTTTTCTGATATTTTCTTTCTTACATTGTTGTAGTTATCTCAAGTATCTGTCCACTTTATAAGGAGCCATCTCCTTGACAAATACTTTTAGAGAAAGAAAAAAAAAGTCAGTAGAACTGATCAATACTTTGAAAAAATGTAAATGTGTAATAATGATGAACTTCCTACTTCTATAAAGGGATTGGTTGGGGATATCTTCTCATATCTCTTCATTTGAATTTTACTTGATCATTATAATTTGATTTTTTAATATGAAATTGTTTCCATTTACATGTTACATCTTTGTAGGTACTGTATATGTTGGGTTTTTTTTTTTTGCCTCTACTTCAGTCTACATCAGTTCATAGGAATCTTTCTTTGCTTCTCTAAATTCATCTTATAAATCCTTTCTTACAGGACAATAATATTCCATTACATTAATGTACCACAATTTGTTTAACCATTCCCCAATTAATGGGTATGTACTTTCTTTCCAATTCTTAGTTGTTACAAAAAGTGCTACCATATATATGAGAACATGAGAATATATGAGTATATGAGCATTATTTTTCTTATTGATGACTTCCTTGGGCATAATCCTAGTAATGAATCTCTGATTCAAAGGACATGGACATTTTAGTCACTTTATTTCCATAATTCTCAATTGTTTTCCAAAATGGTTATATCGTGCTTGCTTTGGCAACACATATACCAAAATGGTTATATCATTTTATAACTCCACTATGTATTAGTATGCTTATCCTTCCATAATTCCTCTAACATTGACTGTTGCCATTTTTGTCATTTTTGCCAATTTGCAGGGTATAAAATGAAACTTTAGGATTGGTTGGATTTGCATTTCTCCTGCTATTAGTGATTTGGAGCATTCTTTCATGTGATTGTGAATACTTTTCAGGTCTTCTTTTCATTCTTTTTTTTTAATTTCATTTCATTCATATCTTTTGGACATTTATCTATTGGGGAATGACTATTAGCCTTATACACATGTAAATTGTCTATAGATCCTGTATGCCAAACCCTTATCAGAAAAATTTGATACAAAGGGTTTTTACCCATCTAAACATTTCCCTTTTTATCCTAGATTCATTAATGTTGTCTGTGCAGAAGTTTTTAATTTCAAGCAAAGTGATCTATTTTATCTTTTATAATTGCTTCTTTTCTCATTTAATTAAGAATATATCTCCTATCAATACTTAGGAAAGGTATATAATGTTTTTCTTCTAATTTTTTCATAGTATGATTTGAATATTAAGACACATCACTGTTGTATATATAATGGAATATGGTAAAAGATGTTGGTCTAAGGAAATAAGTATTTTATAAATGTATGTTTATAGAACACCCAAAAGGGACACTATAGCTTATTCTGTTGTGAAAACAAAATTATGTTTCAGACTGGGAAATCCTATTAAATTATTAAAATGCTTCATCTGAAGCTACTTCTGTTTAGAACATTTTTAATGAATTTCCTGAATTTAAAAAATTATTTTATAAATACCCCCTGAGGCCCCTGATCAAAGCATACAGTTTATAATAGATGAGATCAAATAGTACATGCTTTTCTATATTTGCTGTTCAAAGGTTGTGCTTATCTAAACACCTCAGGGCTACATTAAAAGGTGCTATATTGAATTAGTCAGCCAACAGACTATAACATTTCATTGCTGATAACAAAGACATTTTCAAGAAACTAAAAATCAAAGCTGTGTCCTATCTCATTTTAATAATATTGTTACAAGGACAAGTTTGAAGAGCTTGATTATTTTTTCCTTAGGACAATTGTCTAGAACAGTGATGGGCAAACTACTGCCCTTGTGCTAGATGTGGCCCCCTGAAATGTTCTATCCGGCCTCATCACATTCTTCCTAATCTCACGAATACAATGAGTAGGATACAATACAATGAAACTTCGGAAGTTGCCTTAGAAACAGACTGACAGAGGAGCATTTCTTTTCCTTTGGCCCCCTCTTTAAAAAGTTTGCCCATCACTGGTCTAGAACCAAAAATTTTACTAGTTATAGGTGTTCCCAGGAATGTCTCTGCAGATCAAAGACAGTAGTTTCCAGAAGCATACTTCAGTGGATACATGATCTCATTAAGGGGGCTACTTCCTCCATTGGTATAGATCATAATCTAACTATACCTTTTCATCCTGTGGATCCTTATACATGCCCTTGCATAGCGCCCCTGAAGATCATCTGCTTAATGCACTGGAGGTCTTCCTCTCAATTTTTTCAACATCAAGTGGGTCCTATTAATGCCTTTAAGCAAAAATCTTACTCTTACCACAACTCACCTACTTTTCCAGTCAACAATTTCCTATATCATATCTTTTATACCACTTCTTGCCTATGAGCATAAAGTTATCGAATTCATATTAGATAATTTTATTTTACCATAATGTGATAATCCCAAGCATGGGACTCATAGGAGAGGCAGGAAGAAAACAAGCTTATTAAACACCTTCTATGTGCTAGACATTGTGCTAAGTGCTTTATAAATACTTATCCTCAAAACAATCCTGGGATTTTTTATTTTAGAGTTAAGGAAACTAAGGCAAAAAGAGGTTAAGTGACTGGCCCAAGGTGACATAGCTAGTAAACATGAGGCCAGATTTTAACTCAGATATGGCTCCAAGCCCAGGACTATACTCACCACACTACCTAGCTACATTTCAAAGGAGAAACCTTAATGGTTCTTTACAGCAACCTCCTCATTTTAGAAATTAGGGAATGGACCCAGTAAAGTTAAGTGACTGGCCCAACTTAACACTGGTAGACATTTGCTTTGAAGGTAAGTCCTTTGTTTCCAGAGCTGGCACTTTTTTCACTGTACTATGAAAAACATTTGGATTTTGGATGTTGAATGTTTAGATGTTGTATGTGGTAGAAAGATTTTATATATATTAATTCAAGTCATAGGATTATTGATTTAAATCTAGAATGGACCATAAAGATCAAACCTCCCCCATTTTATGGATGAGGAAACAAGTTCATAAAGTTTAAGTAGTTTACTCAGTCACACAGCTAGTAAGTGTTTGAAGCAAGATTTGAAATCAAGTCTTCCTGGTTCCAAGGCCAGTATCCTCTCCACTATGCAATGTTGCCTTTTTTCTGACAATTCCTAGGTATGTATGTAATATTGGGCAAACAATTCATCCTCTCAGAATCTTGGTTTTCTTGTTTATAAAATGGGGATAGTGATGCCTATATTACCTGTCTCAGAGGATTGTGATGATCCAAGTGCTTTGTGAACCTTAAGCCCGTGCAATAAACTTATTATTGGTTGTTTACCAAAGACCTCAGTAATTCAAGGCATCTTTAAACAGGTCCTCTGAAAGTTGCCTCCTTGGTTAGTGAGTTAAAGAGAACATTGTGTATAAGAATTTAAACACAGTTTGAGACATTAGTAGTTTTCAACACCTTTAATACTTTTCTTTATTCAGTCTTCCAAAGCATGTACCTTTAAGCCGTTTATCCTCCTTGCAAATTGCTTTCAAAACTTGTAAATTTAACCAGCAGGATACAATTCTACTACCTGAAGGGCTTGTTTGATTGATTGATTTGTCTCTCATGATTACGAAAATTGCTAATTATAACTTTAGCAGTTCTTGGGAATAAGATTATCAAGTTGAGGGCTCCCTGGTAAGTCAGAAAAGAGTTGAAGCCACATTAGAAAATTAATAGTCTTGCAGCTGGAAGTCTTTTAAAATGCTGAAGTCATTGTGTTAGGCTGATTAGTGCACCAAATGGGATGGGTGCCAAGGACTTGGGAATGCAAAGATTCTACTTTTTGTGATTCCATGTAAATGCTTACTACAGAGCATTCATGAGACTCAACAGCTTTATGTTCTTAGATGCTTTGCCACTAATTGCCTCTGTGCCTCTAAGAAAGTCACTTTCCTGCTTTGTGAGCCTAATTTTTATATCTGAGAAATGAGATAAGTGAAAATTAGTCACATCACAAAATTGCTAGGAGCAATAGGCAAGCTCCTACAGTATGTAGTATGTAAAATGTGAAGAAGTAAGACTGAAAATAAAGTGGAGAACACTTTAATATGAGAAATAATATAAAAGAGATATCCACTCATGGGTCCTCTTCCTCAAGGAGTCATTCCTTCTATTTTTTTTCCTAAATATTGTAGGGAGCTCCTCTGAAAAATTTCATTCACTAATTCAGATAGGGTGATGCACCCAAATACATAGTCTTAGAGAGCTGTCTAAATCACTGAGTGTCTAAGTGATTTTCCCAAGGTCACAAAGCCAGTTTATGTCAAAGTGGGGAAGTCTTCCTGTCTCTGAGCTACTTCACATTTATTCTCTTACCTGCTTTCAACTTCAAGAAACAAGATGTACCTGCCATCATCACTTCTGAACTTGCTACCAGGTTGCTGACTCAGTCTGATTGACACCACAACCCTTAACTTTCTCTCCCCACAGAATGGCCAGCTGAAGGGGGGGGAGGCGCTACCAAATTCCTCCAATGTCTTCCTTTATTGTTGACATAAACTGGACTCAGCTCACTCTACTTTGCATCTGTTGCCCTGCCTAGTTTCATTTCCATGGAACAAGATGATCTTGTTCCTGATACCCCTAGGTGTTCCTCCTCCCTTATCCCACCTTTCTGACTTCCTTTTGTGTGGTCTCCTCTTTAGACTGTAAGCTACTTGAGGACAGGAATTACCTTTTTTTTAATTGTATCCCCAGTGCTTAGCATAGTGCCTAGCCCATAGTAAGCACTTAATGTTTATTGGATTATATAAAGCCCAGCTCTGCATCCACTATGCCTAGGCCCCTCATCCCACTTTTTCCCATATTAGATATTAACTAAACACTTGTTACATTGAATTATTTTTCTGATGTGTCAAATAAACACAAAACTTTTCCACAAAAGTCCTGTGTTACCTATTGATAGACTATGAGAATCAGCCTAGCTGAGAATTAGAGACTCATTACTGGTTATCAGAATGAATCTTTTGGGCAGGATGAACTAAATGATCCAGTTGTTGTTGTTTAGTTTTCTGACTTTTCATGACTCCTTTTGGGTTTTCTTGGCAAAGATACTGGAATGGCTTGCCATTTTATTCTCCAGCTCATATTAGAGATGACACAACTGAAGCAAATAGGATTAAATGACTTGCCTAGGATCATATGAGCTAGTTAGCACTTGAGACCAGATTTGAACTCAGGAAGCTGAGTCTTTCTGACTCCAGGTTAGGCACTCTGACCACTGTGCCACCTAGCTGGCCAAAGATATAAAACAGTCCATTGCCATTTCTATGATAACAGAGAAGATGAGGAAATGTTATAGATGTGAAATATTACTTGTATTTTCAAATAAAGACACTGGATTACAGAGAACAACTTAGAATTAGAATTAATTTATCTGTTGACATTTCATATTAATGTTCTCACTACAAATAAAAACCAAAAGACATATAGAAGTTTTAACTAAATGGAAGAATAGCTCATGAGTTTTATTCAGGTGAATAAAGATAGTGGCAGAGTTTGTTTCATTGTTCAGCTAAGAGGCAAAAGGAAACATTAATGGATGATTCAATCATCTAATCTCATAGTATACATGGTAATATAACTAAATAGATCACTATGCAGATCATTCCAGCTTAGGTACTAACATATACTGTAGAAAATAAAGATGAAAAATTATTTCGAAAAACTTGAAACTAACCTTCAAATCAAATCAACACAGACTTTGAAACTTGATAATTTAAATTAAAAAGCAAGCTTGGGAAAAAAGAAAAACTACTTTAGAAAATATTACTCCAAACAAAGAAATTGAAGAAGTCAAAGACTCTTCAAGAAGAAAAATTTTAAAGTACTACAGGTGGCAAGCCACAATTGGGCTACCCTCAAAGTTTAATCAGTTCAAGAGTTATTAACATAGGAAGGCCAAAAATATGGAGATACTTCATTATTCAAAAGGTTCTTCATCTCCATAAATAAAAAAGCATGATAGAAAAGGGAAATACTTTTTTAGAGTAATTAGCAAAGCATTATTGTGAAAGAGAGAAAACAACTATTTCCCCAAAAGATATTCTACTCAAAAAATTAAAAATTCCAAGGGGGCAGTTGGGTGGCTCAGTGGATTGAGAGCCAGGTCTAGAGACAGGAGGTCCTAGGTTCAAATCTGGCCTCAGACACTTCCTAGCTATTTGACCCTGGGCAAGTCACTTAACCCCCATTTCCTAGCCCTTCTTCTACCTTCTACCTTCTACCTTCCTCTACCAACTACAACTCTTCTACCTTGGATCCAATGCACAATGTTGACTCCAAGATGGAAGGTAAGGGTTAAAAAAAAAAAATTCCAATCAGCTCAGTGGGGAGAGGCTTATCTCCAAAAGGTTGACCAATAGGTGATACTATTCAAGGTTCTAGAGAACCAATGATTATATATAGATTTACATGTGTATATCTATATATTATCCATTACAGAAGGAGATTCAGAATGAAGCATATTTATATTTAAATAGTCATTGAGGGAATTCATTTTGTCTAACTGTGCATATTTGTTTCAAGGAATTTTTTTTTTCCAAGTTGCGTTATGGGTGGGAAAAAATAAGATTTCTGTTCATTTTTTTAAAGGTAAGAAGATGCTACAGATGTGAAATATTACTTGTATTTTCAGATAAAGTCACTGGATTAGTTTCCTTAACTGCCTTTCTTTGTGGAAATAATCTATAAACATATTTAATATTAAAAAAAAACCAAACACATCAATACATCTTTTTTTTTTAATTCACAAAGAATAAAAGGGTTGTGTTTTATATTAATGGAAGACATACCCACATTGGTGAAATCAAGTATCTTTAAAAATATCAAAGTTAAAAATATATTGCATAAAGTGTCAACATCCTCACACTAGTTTCATTAAAGTAGTTATGGTTCATTGTACATGTGTTTGGTAGAATTCTGAGTAAAAGAAGGCAACCTGTCTTTTTTTGCCTCTAAATTAATTCACTATTCAAGCTGCCTTTTGCTTTGTTGTGTAAGAGTTTAAATTTAGGTTTTATGTTAAATATGAGAGTTATAAAGTAATATTTTGGTCATTGATTTTAAATTTAATTTAATTTTTTAAATTTAATATTGTGGTCACTGATTTTAAAATATTATAGCTTAAGTCAAAATGACTTTTAGCAGCTTTTATTTACAAAGAGGAATGAAGAGTGAAAGTGTACATGTAGCTAAAGAGACAAATTCCTAACAAGCCTACCAGCCTTCCTCTGGTGAAGTCTGGCTCAGCCCCAGTAATCCTCAGCCAAAAGTCCTAGTCTTCAGCCAGGGTTCCACCAACACAGCTTCCTCCAAATCCAAAGTAGGAATCTCAGTCACTCACCCAGCAAGCCGATGCAGGATCCAGGGGGAAAGCCTCCTTCGAGCCAGGAAAGGAATCTCCAGAACCAATCTCTCCAAATGCCAGGAACAGAATGAATCTAGACCATGCTGGTTTCTTCTTTTATGCTCCTTTTTCCACATCACTTCCTTCTACTTCCTGTCACTCCCCCTTCTTCACAGAAAACCAATTGCAGTCTTTCAGTTTGCCTAGCACTGCCCAAAGGGGATAGGGGAGTGGGCAGAGGCCTTTGTAGGTGTGAGCTTACACTAGTAAGTGACTTGCGAACTTTTATACTTAATGGTAAGTAGGGGTACTTTAAATTCTTGATTTGATTAGCTTAAAATAGACTAGGGAAAAATTAATTTTATCTTCACAGTTGGTCTTTTGTTTTTTGTTTTGTTTTACTTTATTTTTTCATTGTTGACTGAAAATGAAATTTATTTCATTTTCCATGTAAAAAAGTACCTCTAGCGACAAAATGAATAGTGATAATCTGTTGCTTTATGTTCTATGAAGCACAAAAATGTGTAAGACATATTTATTTTTTCATAGGATCATGTGGTGAGTGTATTATGCTTTGTTGAGCATCTCCAGATAAAATTAATCATTGTCTCTTCCTCTTTTCCCTAGGTTTCTCTGAGTACCACAGAGGCAGCTCTTGCACTGAATAGATATTTGTGTTCTGCTGTGCTCCCACTCCTCACAAGACATGCTCCTTTGTTTGCTGGAACAGAGCATTATACCTCTCTGATTGATTCCACACTTCAAACCATCTATAGACTCTCCAAGGGACGCTCCCTCACCAAAGCACAAAGAGATACCATAGAAGAATGCCTACTTGCTATCTGCAAGTAAGAACCATCCTTATGTATTTCTCATTCATGTTCATTCAATTGAATTTAATTGCATAAAATTGCACACATTCATAAAACTGTTCATACTAGAATCTGAAGTCTGGGTCATTTTCCTGTAAATTAGACTCTCAGCCATATACTTTCTTCTAAATTGCTCTTTGCCCCATCCTATATTTATTTTGCCTCTCCATTCAATTGCCTCCCATCTCCTCATTTCTCCGACTGACTTCCAAGACCCCTTGTTATTTGACTATCACAGGTAGTCAGGGTGGTAGCCAGTGCTGGCTGATAGGAGCCAATACTGAGGATAAGGTACCTAAAACCCCCTTTATATATGATGAACAGTTATGTTGCCACCTCCTCATCCTACACAAGATTTTGGTCTTTTGGAGTGGTTTGAAAGTTAGTAAGATTAATACTCTCTGAGTCACTCGAAGGCCTCAAGCTATCAGGGTAAGCTCCTCCACAATTCATTTGATTTTGGCAAATATGTATAGAGTTCTTATCATATTCTAGGGACCAGGGCTACAAAGATGAAATGGTACAGCCTCTACCCTTAGGGATTAGCTGACAATCTATCAGGGAAAATAAATTTCTTCATTACTTTTTTGCAAAATCATGAAATCTGGGATATTGTTGGTAAAAGTCTCCCTCTACCAATCAGTCAACCAATATTTCTAAATGTCTATTATATGCCAGGCACTATACCAAAGGCTGGAGATACAGTAAGAGGCAAAAGACAGACTTTGCCCTCGAGGATCTTATAATTTAATGAAGGACAGATACAGTCAGTAAACTAATATGTACAAACAAGCTATGTCCAGAATTAGTTGGAATTCATTAACAGAGAGAGGCATTAGAATTAAGAGGGGTTGGGGATGGCTTTCTGTAGAAGGTAACATTTTATTTGGGGACTTAAAAGAAAGCCAGGGAGATCAGTAACCGGAGTAGAGGAGGGAAACATTCCAGGCTAGAATGCCTAGAACTGAGAAGTGGTGTGTCTTGTCCATGAAGCCTCCTGAAGACCAGTTTCATGGAATCAAAGAGTAACTGGTAGGGAATAATGTAAAGATGGGAGGGGAGTAGTTTATTAATATTCTGGTCAGATGTCAAACAGAATATTTTGTATGTGATCTTGGAGGCCATAGTGAGCCACTGGAGTTTATGTAGGAGGAAAGTGTGACATGATTTGAACTGTCTTTTAGGAAAATAGTGGCTGAATGGATGATGGATTAGAGAGGAGAAAGTCTTGAGGCAGGCCAACCTAGCAACAGACTAATGCAATAATTTAGGTGTGAAGTGATAAGGGCTTTTACTAGAGTGTTGGCAGTGTCAGAGGAGAGAAAGGAACATATTCAACAGTTGTTGAAAAGGTAAAATTGACAGGCATTGGCAAGAGAGTGGAAGTGGGAGACAGGGCTGAAAGAAAAGACAGAATCTCCGATAACTCCTTAGTTGCAAACCTACAGGCTGCAGATTTTAACCTTCCTACACTTTTACTAGATATTCTTTGAGTTACTGTAACTAAAAATTTAGCACCCTTCTGCTAGCCTGGAGATAAATATCTCTAATCGCTGCTAGGAAAACAAACATTCATTCAGTTAATGAAACCCTAAAAAAAGGATAAAACTAGAATACAAAATAGAATACAAGTACAAAGAAAAGATCCAATGTTAAAGAAACTTGAGAAGACTTTTCAAAATATGGAGAGGAAACAGTGAAAGATTCATGGAAGAGTGCCATGGACCTGCAACGGATAGTCTACTGTCAGAGGTTGTGAAGTCAGGGATTTGATGGACTATATGGAGTTGCTGAATTTTTTGAGCAGAGAAATGATGGGATCAAAGATTTTACAAATAGTGAGGATATATTAGAGAGAAGAGAAGCTGCAAGGGATTAAAAAAACAAGTGGATGTAAAAGAAGCTAAGGCAAGAGAACACTAGCATGGATAACATAACAGTGTTAAAGAATTGTCTTTTAGGATAGAGGTCTGTAGGAGGAAGAAAAGGACCAGTAGAGAGCGGGAAACTGAATTTGTATAAAAGGACAGAAAATAGAAAATTTATGGATCCAAAGTCCTAAAGAAAACAGGAAGAAATAGGATCAAGGCCTCAGGTGAAGATATTGGCTTTGACAAAGGAAGAAAGCCCTCTCCTTCATCCTTTAAGATATGAGGGAAGGAAGAACAAATGGGAGAAGACTCAAAGTTTTTGGGACTTAAATGCTAGTGTCATCAGTAGAAATACAGCAGTTGGGGAGAGAGGTAGACTTAATGAGGAAGATGTCAGTTTGGGATGTGTTGGGTTCAAGATACTGGTGAGACATTCAGTTAATAAACAATTTAGTGCCTACAATGTGCCAAGCACTATATTAAGTGCTAGAGATATAAAGAAAAGCAAGACAGTTGTGGCTCTCAAAGAACTCACAATTTAAAAGGGAACTGCATGCAAATTGATATGTACAAATAAGCTGTATCCAACATAAACTGAAACTAAACAAATAGAAGGCATTAGATATCAGGAAAGACTTCTTAGAGAAAGTAGGATTTTACCTGGGATTTATGTGAAGCCAGGGAAGTTTGGACAGAGATGAAAGAGAAGATTCCAGGCATGGAGATAACCAGTAAAAATGCCTAAAGTCAAGAGATGGAGTGTCTTTTTCAAGGAACAGCAAAAAGATCAGTAACTGAATTGTAGAGTAAATATATAGCGAGAAGGGTAAGGTTATATATAAGGTATTAAGCAGGCTAGAAAGGTGGAAAATGGGCAAGTTATGAAGTAGGATTTTATATTTAATCCTTTAGGTCAGTGATGGGCAAACTTTTTAAAGAGGGGACCAAAGGAAAGGAAATGCTCATATGTCAGTCTGTTTCTAAGGCAACTCTTTTGAAGTTTCATTGTATTGTATCCTACTCATTGTATTTGTCAGATTAGGAATAATGTCCTGGGCCAGATAGAACATTGCAGGGGGCCACATGTGGTCCGCGGGCCATAGTTTGCCCATCACTGCTTTAGGTGATTAGCAGCCACTGGAGTTCATTCAGTAGGGAGGTAGCATGGTCTGATCTGTCACAGAAGAAGATCACTTTGACAACTCAGTGGAAGATGGAAAGGAATGTAAAGAGAATTATGGCAAGGAGACCTACCATTAGGCTATTTCAAGAATCAAGGCATGAGGTGATAAGGACCTAAACCAGGGCATGGTAGCATTAGAGAAGAAGATTTATAAAAAACATATTCTGGAGGCAGCCAGGTAACTCAGTGGATATAGCACCAGGCCTGGAGACAGGAGGATGTGGGTTCAAATCTGGCCTTAGATACTTTCTAGCTGTGTGGCCCAAGGCAAAGCACTTAATTTCAATTGCCTATCCCTTGCATCTCTTCTGTCTTTTCAGAGAGAGAGAGAGAGAGAGAGAGAGAGAGAGAGAGAGAGAGAGAGAGTGTGTGTGTGTGTGTAAAATCGATAGGCCTGGGCAACAAATCCAGGATGGGAAGTAAAAGAGTGAAGAGTCAAGATGACACCTACATTGCAAACCTGAGGGACTTGGAGCATAAAATAATGGGAAATTTGGTTTGGAGGGAAAAGCAATGAATTTGGTTTTAGTTGTATTTAAGATATCTACAGAACATTCAATTCAAAATATCCAGTAGGCATTTGTAGACCTGAGAGAGAAAGTTGAGTTTTGGCCTTGATAAGTAGATTTTTAGAATTATCAGCATAGATATAATAATTGGAGCCGTGAGAGCTGATGAGGTTACCAAATGAAATAGCATGGAAGGAGAAGATAAAAGGGACTAAGGCAGAGCCCTTGGGGATAGCTATAATTAGTGGGCATATCTTCAGGAAAGAACCAAAAAGAGTCTAAGAAGTGCTTAGATTGGTCAGAGAAGAACAAGAAGAGTAGTATAATGAAGAGAGTTATCAAGAAGAAGAGAGTGATCAATAGTGTCAAAGGCTGCAGAAAGGTTAAGAATAAAGGCCATTAATAATAGTTAATTTAAGAAATTGTTGGTAACTTTACAGAAAATAATTTCAAAAAGTTGAATGATAAAGAAAAGAAATGGATAAACCTATTGTTTCTCAAGGAGCTGAACCACAAAAAGAAGAGATAGGGATATTTGCTAGAAGAAATAAATGGTTCTAGTAAAAGTTTTCTTGAGGATGGAGGAAATGCGGGCATGTTTTTAAGCAGTAGACAAGCAGCCAGTAGACTGGGAGAGAAGAAGATAAGTGAGAGAATGGGGAGGATAAAAGAAGTACTCTGTTCAAGAAGATGAGATAAAATGGGAGCAGGCATGGAATGGTTTGCCTTGGCAAGAAGGGACACCTCTTCATGAGAGCTGGTGAAGGAAATACTAGCAAAAGGCATTTGGATGCTGTGAGATGAGGTGGAGGGAAATAGAGAGAAACTGTGAAAATAACTTCTATTTTTTTTTCAGAAAAATATGAGGCAAAATTCTCATCTGAGAGGCTGTACTAAAGCCATAGGAGGTTCAAGGAGAAATGAAGAAGTTTGGAAAACTACTGTGATGAATGGGATAGTGAATTAGGGAGTTTTAAAAGGATTGCCTCTATAGCAGTTAGGGTAGTTGAGGATTTATAACATATTTGTAGTGGACACATAAATTTATAGTGAGCACAGTTTCCATTCAACAATGGCAGATGGTAAGGGTAATATATGATTGAGTTTTGACAAGGCATGACTGGCAATAAAACAAAAGTACAAAGGAATTGAAAGTGGGGGATAGTGTATTAACTTGATCAACTTAGAGGAAAGGAGGGGGCAAGAAGAGAGAACAGCTAGTATAAAAATGATGGCCTAGAAGAGAATTTAGTAGTCAGGTGAAAATGTCTAGGAGACATTTATAAATGTAGAATTAGAAGAATTGGGGTTTAACATATGGATTTTGAAGTCATCCATTTAGTAGTATTGAAGCTATGGGAAGGGAGGAGATTACTCTAAGAAAAACATTGATAGAGACCGTATTTAAATCATAAGAGCACAATAAACCAACAGAGGAGATGACAGAGCACTCAGGGAGAAAACTTGATAAAATCCGTGCTCTGAAAGCTAAGAAAGCACATCCAAAAAGACAAGATGGTCATCAGCATCACATGCTACAGAAAGGTCAAAGAAAATGAAAACTGAGAAAAGGTTGTTGGATTTGGCAATGAAATCATTGATAATCTTTTAAAGAATGGTTTCAGTAGAGAGGAAGATTAGAAAATCATGGGATTAAATAATGAATGGATGGAGAGCAAGTAGAGGCAGGAAATACAGACTGCTTTTAATAAAAGTTTAGCCATGAAGAGCAAGACAGAATCCAACCAGGCTGTGAATAAAGGGATATGAGAGCAAAACAAAGTGAACTGGTTGAAAGAATAAGGAAAGGACCAGAAGTAATTAGAAGTAAACTATGGAAAAGTAGTAATTAGAAATAAACTATAGAAAAATAGATTCCCTTCACTTTCTTAAAAGTTTTTACTTTTTTAAAGGTCATTTAGTATTTCCTTATGAACTACAATACATTGAAGAACTTTTGTTTTCATGCTTAATCACACTGAGATTTCTCATTGTGTACTGATGATGTGTTTTTTCCCCTTTTTCCACACTCCAGTCACTTACGCCCTTCCATGTTACAACAACTCCTGCGCCGTCTTGTTTTTGATGTACCACTCCTCAATGAATACTGTAAAATGCCACTTAAGGTAAATATCCTAACTAGTAATTAAATTCTCATGTGTCACAAAAAATATACAACAAAGCCAGCCATCTTCATTGTTCTCAGAAGAAATGCAAGCATCCATGAAACTAGTTACTGGCCAGGTTATAAGTAGCAAAAGTGAACCTCCAGGGCAGCTAGGTAGCTCAATGGATTGAGAGCCAGGCCTAGAGACGGGAGGTCCTAGGTTCAAATCTGGCCTCAGACACTTCCCAGCTGTGTGACCTTGGGCAAGTCACTTGACCCCCATTGCCTACCCTTACCACTCTTCCACCAAGGAACTAATACACAGAACTTAAGGGTTTAAAAATATTAAAAAAAAAAAAGTGAACCTCCATTCTTAAAGGTGAAGGTGGCAAATATGCAAGATTCATTCACCTGTTTGATTTTCTTTAAATATTTTCTAATATTTTCTAATTCCATTTCCATTAATAATCTGTTATATAAGAGATAAGCTAAGATGTTGCTGATTATCTTCAAACTTCTCTTTTAACCCTTAAAATACAGTACATCAGTTTTTTAGTATTTGATATTTTCTCATCCTCACTTCTGGAGGCTATACCTTGTGTTCCTATATTTTGTTTCCAGATCTTTGGGAGAAAAGTAACAACTTTTTCAAAATCCTTTTGTTTTTATTTACTAAGTAATGAGGGCCAAAGAATCATTTCTTTGAATTTAAATGCATTTTTCCCCAAATTTGGCGGATCACTAAACCTCCCTGAGGTGCTAGATTAGATGACCTATAAAAAATCTTTCCATCTCTAAATCTAAAATCCCTCAGCTTTTCCTATGATAACAATCCTTTTAGTTCTATTATTATCATTCAGCAGCAGCTAAACTTTATATAGGTTTATAATGTTGGCAAAGTACCTTATGTAGATTATCATATTTGATCTTCCCAGATGAGGAAACTGAGTCTCAGGGATAAAGTGACTTGCCAGGGTCATATAGATGGTGCCTTTATTTGAACCCACTTCTTAAATCCAGCATTTTATACTCTGTACCAAATTGCCCCTTACTTAAATCATTTTCAAAATTTCATTGACATGAAAACAATGTTTACTCAGTGTTAATGTACACAATAAAACTGAGGCCCAAAGGCAGTCCTTGATATTCTTTCATGCAACAAGTTCTTAGCAGAAGAAGAGAGATAGCAATCAAAGTCCCTGGATTACCTGTTGTTCATTCAAATTGCCCATTGGCCTTCCTTCTTCTGGGTTTTGGACAGAAAAAAGAAAAGGTAGCATTGGAGTCCAGAACACAAAATAGTGGACTTCTCATGCCTGTAGAAAGTCAAACTGAAGAAGGATCAGTTCCTGATACTTGCAACCTCCCCTCATAGATTGATACAGGCACTGTTTTCTTACAACACACATTCCTCAAACATTTGTAATATCCTGCTGCCCTCTCCTGGGGAAGTGTTGTCAGAACTACTCAGCCCTGGCTCTTTTCTAGCACTAGTTGGTCATCAAATAACTTCAACAAAAACAAGTCCTGGTCAATAATGGAAGGAAGCAAGATTTGTCTTCCAACCCCCTGTCATGAAAATTACATAGAAACTAACACATTTATAGTCAGAACTTTCAGACTCCATCACTTTCACCCCTGATAGGTCACTAATTTCAAACACTAGACATTTGTCTACTATTTGGAAATAAATGGAGAAATCCACTTCATTTTTTTTTTCATTTAAAACTTAGGTAAAGGCATATTTAAAGAGTCATGAGTTCAAAAGACATTCAAACAATTCCATGGCTTTTTAAAGTATGAAAGATGTCTTTTTCTTACACTATTTAAAGGTCTATCTACTGTTTCTTTTATTATATATCTTTGGATATGTTCTCATATTTACTTTTTATTTTTACCCAACTATAATTTTTGGTGTATTACAAAGCATTGGTGGATTTTCTCTGTTCTACTCTGACAGTACTGTTTTGTTCCAATTTCCTAGCTTTTGACAAATCATTATGAACAGTGCTGGAAGTATTACTGCCTTCCTTCAGGATGGGGAGCCTATGGCTTGGCAGTGGAAGAAGAGTTACACTTGACAGAGAAGCTCTTCTGGGGGATTTTTGACTCTCTCTCTCATAAGGTAATAATAATGTCATTAAAGGAGGTGAGGGGCACAGTGATCCAAAGGATTATCAAGGGAGAGGACAGACCACAGATCATAAACTTTGGGTTTTCAGTGCTTTAGCCAAATATATGTTCCTTCTTTTTGCTGAGGCAATAACCCCTCATTGGTAAATTATTTTTCCCCTAACATGCAAAATACATGTTGGAAGTCATCCATGTCAACCCAACAGACTATTGCTTCTTTTGCTACCTTCTTCCTATTGTTGGATTATGTATGCCATAGCTTGGCTATCCCACAAGAATAACAACTTGCATTTTACAGTGCTTTAATGTTTACCAAGCAATTCGATCATAAAACTCTGCAAGATAGGCATCATTGTGTTATTATTGCAGTTTTACAAATACAGAAACTATGTCTCTTAGGTAGCAAATGATTTTCCTGTGGTCACACTGTTAGTAACTGTATGAGGAGAGATTTGAGCCCAGGTCTCAAAATTGATATGCTTTGCGAAACTATTTTACAGCCTCTTCTTTCGCAATCCTATTCCTTTATGTATGCCTTATTTATAAGCCTTTGATTTATTCAAAGCAGAAATAGAAACTATCCTCTAATAATCTCTTTTCTGCTTAGACAGAATTTTAGATCTATATATTTTACCATTAATTTATCAAATTCTTCAGTCTTAGGAAACAAAGCTAGTAAAGATCTATCTCTAGGTTACAAACTTTGCTCTGTTTCCCTCTGCCCCTTCTCACCATCCTCAGAAAAATAAAATTGAATATTTCTAGTTTTCTTTGATGAAAACCAGAGCTTTGATTATAGTTTGTCCACTGCCTCCCTTCCCTTTAGCATTTTTTGGCCATCTGAGCTTAATGTTTTCATTCTAACAACTCTCCACCCATATAAGCTTACTATAAATCACTCTAAGATAGAACCAACAGAACTTAAATGTACAACTGGATAATTTTCTATTATATCACTGTAAGACTTTTACAATTAGTCTTATTCCTATTGCTAATGAGAATAATTCACATTTACATAGCACTTTAAGATTTTCAAAGTGGATTCCTCACACTTTAAAAACTGACTATAGGTTTTTAAATTGTTCATTGCTTCAGTTTCCATAAAAGCAGGCTTAAGGGAAAAGAAAGAACTGTTGAGGTCCATCACTGCTTGAAATTTGGCCATTGGCAAAAATTTGACCTGTCATCTCATTTTGCTTTATCCATATGGACAAGGACGTAATAGTTTTACTACTACTCATGTCACTTCAATTTCCAATGATATCTCCATCAGTATCTACAACAAATTATTAAGTAGTTGATGGCCACTCTTTTCTTTTTCTGGAAAATAAGTGAACTTGGTTTTCAATTTCTTCTGATGCTTCTGCATTATGGCTGTGATTCACTTACTAACATGTTATATGCTTTTAAAAATTAGACTTTCCAACAAGTTCCTATTTTTCCCACAGAAATATGATACAGAACTCTTCCGAATGGCCTTACCTTGCCTCAGTGCTATAGCTGGGGCCTTGCCACCAGATTATTTAGACACCAGAATCACAGCCACATTGGAAAAGCAGACCTCAGTGGATGCAGAAGGAAACTTTGACCCCAAACCTATCAATACCATCAAGTGAGTTCAAAATATTTTGTAAGTTATTGTTTTTGTCATGTGGCTATTCTTTTTTCCAAAGGCACTAGCTTATCAAGATTGGCTTATCCCTCTTGCTAGTACCTCTCCTTGCAACCCTGAATAGTCTAAGTCACTTTTCCAGGGCACTATGTTTTTTTCTGTTATTTTAAAGTATAATTAGTTTATATTTGGTCATTTACTACATTATCTCTCTTTGGTGTTCTTTGTGAGAGAATAGAGATGGTTTCTTTCCACTGAGTAAATATAGCTTAAAGCCCTAAGTCAATTTCACTGATAAATGATGCAATTAGCTTATTAATGGCTTTTGACAAAAATCTTCATTTAGTTTGTAAATTAGTACTGTAAGTTCCAATAGTATAAGAAATCAAAATAAAACCATTGTGGTTCAATTCCATTTTAATTCAGCAATCATATATTAAATATTTGCTGTATATAGTTCCTTGTGTGCTAGGTTTTGAATGAATAAACAAATTTCACCGAGGCCTCAGACAACATAGGAAGGACAATTTAGCCTCCTTTGAGAAGCAGTTTCCCCTTTATTGTTTCTTAAGCACTTTCAGTTGCTCTTAGAATATAGTGTGTCCTTCAAACCCAAAGCACATTTTCTTCTGTTCCTATCTCAGTATTCCTTATTAGTGCTGATTTTACCATTTAGGCTTTTGTATTTTCTGAGCGATATAATTAATGTCCTATAAAATTCTTTTTTCCTCTATTCAGCTGCAGATGATTAAGTATTTCTCATTAAGAGTATGTGTCTTAGTCTATACCATTTGCCATGTGCCCAAATATATTTGGTTCGAAGCCTATTGATCAGAAGGTAGGTTGAAGTCAGTCTAGTCCAGTGATGGGCAAACTTTTTTAAAGAGGGGCCAAAGGAAAGGAAATGCTCATCTGTCAGTCTATTTCTAAGGCAACTCTTTCAAAGTTTCATTATTGTATCCTACTCATTGTATTTGTCAGATTAGGAATAACGTTGCACCCCCATAGAACATTTCAGGAGGCCGCATCCAGGCCAAGGGCAGTAGTTTGCCCATCACTGGTCTAGTCTAATTCAAATAAAGACATCAACCACTCAATCCTCTGTGACTATACATTGCTTAATGGCATTTATATAAGAAGTTGGTACATGATTTGCTTCCTCTAAAGATGAAATCACAGGTCAGGAATTATAATAATAAATATATAATTGTTCTAAGATCTGTGCTAGACATTAGAAATAACAAAGGCAAAAATGAAATATTCCCTGTACTCAAGGAGCTTACATTCTATTTCAGGAATGTAGGGTTCAGGGGGAACAGCACTTAACACAGATAAGTAAATTTAAAATGTGTAAAATAATGCAAAATGATTTCAAGGGGGATCGTGTACTGACAACTAACTGGGTTGGAAGATAGGAGTGTGGTCAGAGGAATGGTAGGATAAGGCACCCAACTTGGGCTTTGAAATAATCTTTTAAGACATGACAGTCCACTTATGTAAAGGTAAGAAATGGATTATGGTTTACAGAAAATGGCTAGCAGACCAATTTCAATGTAACAGAACATATGTAAAAGTTTCATTTCAAGTTTGTTGAACCTATAACATTATAACCTCAGAAAGGGTTTCTTTATCCTAGCATCCTTACCTGAGATGTGCTGAAATTTATGACAGTTCCAAGTTGGAGCCATGAGGATGACAGATGGGTGCTTTGGGTGAAGAATCTTCATCTCATGATGCTTATCATGCTTAAAGGCTTTTTTTCCTGTGTTAGGCCTGTCGTAGTGTGTGATTTACATTACCTAGTCTAGTTATTCATTTATGATAGTAAAACATAAGAGACAAAGCACAGAGAGGAGAGACTACAAAGGAATATAAACATTCTGGTGGTTCAGTATCGCTCCCACTGTCTCCCTTTATGCCTGGTGACATGATGATGCTTTTTCCTCTCTCTCAGCTTTTCTCTTCCTGAAAAACTGGAATATGTGGTCACCAAGTATGCTGAGCATTCACATGACAAATGGGCCTGTGACAAGGTAGGGATTATCATCCAACTAACAATTGTCAGGAAAAGAACAGCCAAAGAACATTAAAGGGTTGAATCTTGGAAATCTGCCCAATTTGTCTAAGTGACAGACTTCCCATTCCAAGAGCATTCATTATTGGAGAGCAGCAATTTCCTGAGGTTTATGGAGGTCAGTGGAAGATGTGGTGGCAGCTGCTGCTACTGCTGTTTTTTTTATACTAGTCAAGGAAATGCTCACTTCTAGAAATATTAACTTTTTTAACATTAGAAAGTATAGGATTTGCATATGCATGCATGCTATGGATTTGGGGTGAAAGAGAAACAGAAGGGAAATGCATTACCTTTGGTTTTAAACTAAAATCAATCAACAAGGAGTATTTATTAATTGCCTATTGTGTTGGGTGTGGGGGTACAAAACAAAAATTAAACAGTAACTTCTGTCAGGGGAAACACCATCCCTATTCATATGAATTTAAACAAAATATGTGCTGTGTAAATCCAAAGTGATTTTGGGAGAAGGCACTAATAACTAAGTAAATTAGGAAAGGCTTCTGGAGGGCAGGCTATGCAAAGACACAGTGACAAGAAATAGAATGTCATATAAGGAACAGCAAGAAGGCCAGTTTGTCTAAAATTTAAGAGAATAAAGGAGAGTAATGTGTAATAAGCCTGGAAAGGTGCACTGGAGCCAAGTTTTTAAATGTTTTACATGTAAATAGAAGAGTTTATATGTAATACTAGAGATAACAAGGAGCTACTTCAAGATTATTGAGGTGAAACGACATGGTCATTAAGATTTAGGAATATTATTTTGGCAACTCCATAGAGAATGGTTTACAGAAGGAAGAAATTTGCAACAAGCTATTGCTAGTCCAGAAAATTTTCTTATGGGCAAGAATACTGACCCAGCCAAAATAGTTGTTTTATTGTAGTCTCTATTAAAAAAAAAAAGTCAAGATGACAAGAAGCATTGTGGTGAGCTCCAACCCACAAACTTTTCAAAAATCTAGAAAATGCACCAGACTAAAAGCTTGACAAAAGAGACAGGAAATGTAAGCCTACAGAGAGAAAGAAGGAGCTCACAGCATCCTACAAGGCCCAGAGAGAGGCTATGCACCAGTGCAAGAAGTTCAAAACTGTTACAGGGTACTCCTAGGCCCATAGCAGGACATTGTGAAGGATACAACTGCCAACTGACAGTTTTGTTGCCACTACCAAGTTCTGAGTCACAGATTCAGGTTGGAATCAAAAGAGGACCTGAGTGGAAGAATGATATTTAGTTCAGAAACCAACACCAGCAGTGGGGTTGTTTAGACCCCAAGTAAGAGCAGGATTGGGGCAGCTGGGTAGCTCAGTGGATTGAGAGTCAGGCCTAGAGATGGGAGGTCCTAGGTTCAAATCTGGCCTTAGACACTTCCCAGCTGTGTGACCCTGGGCAAGTCACTTGACCCCCATTGCCCACCCTTACCACTCTTCCACCAAGGAGCCAATACACAGCAGTTAAGGGTTTAAAAAAAAAAAGTAAAAGCAGGATCCCATTTCTAACATCTAGCCAAGTGTGCAGAGGAATCATAAGGCAAGAATCCCAATCCAAAGGGGAGTCTATTATTCTGCCACTAAACAGTTTTCCAGCTTGTTAATGAGTGAAAGTCTAATAGCAGTGTACTCTTGCTCAGACCCGAACCCAGGTAGGAAATTATGAAGTTCAGACCAAGGCCAGAGGAGGGAAGGGAGTGGCAATCACAATTTTCCCTCCATCAGACCACTTTGGGAGTACTGACAGTTTAAAGGTCCCTAACTGGTCCCTGAGACACTGGAATAACACAGCATTCAGTACCCCAAAAAATCACCAATTGGACCAGTCCAGAACTTTCCTCTGGAATTGTGATAGAGCACAATAGTAATATGAAGTCTGAAGTCAGAAAGTAGACTGGAAGAATGAACAAACAAAAAGAACACCCTATCTTAATGAGCTATTATGGTTGCAAAGATGCTCAAAACAAATACAGAAGAGAATAACTACAAAATCACCACAAGCAATATCTCAGAGAAGAACGCAGCTTAAGTACAAACCCAATTAGAATTCCTAAAATAATTGAAGGAAGATTCAAAAAAGGGTTTTTTAATCTTTTTTATAAATTAAATTGAGGAAAAACAATGGAAAAGAATGATGAGAAAGAATTATACTTAATTATTATCAGAGTAACGACTAAACAAGATTCCAAAAAAATTAATGAGGAAACATAGGTAGAAAGGTGAAAGACTCAAAATGAGACAAAAAAATTTTTGGACATGGCCAATGTGGAAATTTATTTTGATTGGCTATACGTGTTCATAATGATTTATTTTCTTGTATTCTCAAGTAGTTGGGGCTTGGGGGAATGGGAGGGTGAAGAGGTGGATATTGACTGATTAAAATAAATAAAAAATATTTTAAATTCAGTTATTTCAGCTAGCATTTAAAATTCCTTACATGGTTGAATGTTTAGAAAGATTAACTGCTTTATCAACTAGTAAAGAATAGAAGTCATAAGGAAGAAATTGAGCCAAAGATATCCAGGATTCTAATGGACCATCTACTTGAAAATGTGGACTGTATAGCCCAAAACAATTCATCTGTTTTCATATCAAGATATTAGTGAGCTAATTGGGCACAGTTTAAGGTTAAAGTCACTTTTAAGTCTTTACTATTCTGAAGTACTCTCAACTCTGTTCAACTCCATGTATATACATTCTCTCTCTACTTTCTTGTTTGGAGCTAATGTTGGTGATAAGAAAGACAGCAATGGCAGACTATCACTTTGCATTTTTAAAACACCTTTATTTTCTAAATGCCTTCCCAGGAGCCCATTTAACAATTTTGTGAACTCAGAAGGAGTCAAGAAATATTATCCCTTCTTTTAGTTGGAAGAAACTGGTTGAGGGTAAACAGCTCCTGAAAAGTTGTACATTCTTCAAAGCATAGCTAGAACTTAGCCCTACTCTCTTTCAATCCAGTTATACTTTCCACCAGGCTCTGCTAGTTCTTATAGATTTGGGGACTGAGAGACAATGTGGTGTTGTAGATTGAGTATTGTGCTCTCTCTGATCAAGAAGGCCAAGGTTTGAATCCTTCATCCTACACTAGATGTATGAGCCCAATCAAATTATTTACCCTCTGTTGATCTATTTCTTTATCTATAAAATGAGGATAAGACCTGTGTTGCTGATCTCAGAGGGTTAATGTCATAATTTAGTGAAATAATGTATAGAAATCATTTTAAACATATGCATATGTGTATGTATTGTAAAGGTAAATTACCAGGGAAGTTAACTAAATATTATCTGTGGGTTCACAGTGGGGTGTGAGGGTGATAGGAATGACAGATGACAGGACCAAACAAGGTAGGAAGACCAGGTTTAACTACTAGGAGGTAACTGTTAACAGAAAATGGCAGTTAGGTCCCAACAGTCACTCAGCCCACCTAGGCAAGGGCCTATGGAACCAGCAGGCAAAAGGCAAAGGTTTATAACAGTTTAATTGAGGAAAACAATAAAGGATGGGAATAAGGGATTCTACTCTTACAAGCTAAGGGCAAACCACAGGGTCAAGGGAGGGACTTATCTACACTAATCTAAGACCTAAGCAAGGCAAGGCCCAGAGAACAACAGGACTGGAGTGGAAATCCTCACAGTAGAGTCCAGAGATGTTTTCAGGATGCCAGGAACCAACCCCTCCAGAACTGATGGTCCAAAGTAACCCAGTAGGGAGAGGAAGTCTGCAAGCTGTCCACCAGATCACAGATCACTCCCTACTCAGTGCTGTCATGCAGGATAGATGTCCTCTGCTTCCAACCCTCACCACACTCCAGGATCCCAGGGAATCAGGGTGCAACTCCACAAGCTCTGAGGTCTCCCAGGGAATCAGTTACTGCTTGTCCCAACCACCATGGAGTCCTCTCAGAGAGAAAGAAGACACTTCCTGCTTCTTCATTCCATTTTGGAATTCTCCAGCCCTTCCTGCTAGGTCTAATACTAATACTAAGCTAATAACTAAATAATCTTCCTCACAAAAGTATGCATGCATGCAAGTTGTATGTCAGTTTTTCTCCTGAACTGTGATTTTATTGGTGTAGTGAGCTCTTGGTGAGGAATTCCCTCTAACAATACAGATCAGCACAATGTAATTTTTTATACCTTAGACTGCAGTGATGGGCAAACTATAGCCCGTGGACCAGATGCACCCCCTGAAATGTTCTATCAGGCTGCATGACTTTATTCCTAATCTGAAGAATACAATGAAAAGGATACAATACAATGAAACTTCGAAAGAGTTGCCTTAGAAACAGACTGACAGATGAGCATTTCCTTTCCTTTGGCCGCCTCTTTAAAAAGTTTGCCTATCACTGCCTTAGAGAATTCCCTTGGGCACTGAGAAGTTAGGTGACTTGTTGAAGACCACATAGGCAGTATATATGACAGAATGTACTGGAACTCAGATCTTCCTGACTCCAGGCATAGCTCTCTATCAGCTATCCCATGTTAAAAGTACCATATAAATGTCAATTATTATCGTTGTCTTATTGTTATTATTGCAATAATTATAACAAATTTCTATGGCATATTCTAGTCATTAGGTCATGTCTCACTCTAGATATTTAACAGGTGCCAAATTTTCAGTTTAGTGATATGCCATATACTCTTCACCAGTTCTTTGCAAAGTCTATGTTGATCATTAAATCTAGTCTCCCTAAAAATGGTCTTTCTTGTTTTCTTTTGGAACTGACCTGGTCCTGACTTTCTATCGTAACTCCCTCCTCTTTCCATAAGCAAGTCCATATGATTCAACAGTTGTCATCCTCATCTCACACAATGGAACTTGTAAACAGCCCTGAGACAAGTTGTAATACTGCCATTATTCTTTTATAATCCTAAAGGCTATTACACAGGTAGAATAAATAACTGTGTTTTTTATAATCAAATATCAGTATGTTAATGTAGGCTTATCCTGTTTTGGCTCACTAAATACCTCAATACCAATCCAGGAAGAGAAAAGACAACAGAAATATGTACCTCATCCTGTTTTGACCTTCTCTGTTAGGTCAATATTTTGTAAACTTTTCTTTCCATGTAGCTTGGAGAATCTGAGTATTTGATATGATGAATTCTATTCAAATTATTCCTCTTAAGTTTTTATGAAGCAATATTATATTAAGTGATAATCAACAACAGTTTAGACTCTGATAATGGTCCCTTTTCAGGGCATTTTGTTGGTTGAGTAGTCACACATTCAACAAATACAGCTTAGACTAGCCCTAAGTCTATGTACCAGGCAAGGAGGAAGAAGAGAAGAAAGTAGGTGATTATCAGTTACCCTAGCCCTGTGTAGGCAAACCTATGGCACTTGTGCTGGAGGGGGCTGCTTCCCTACCTTCTTCCTTGTGCACCTGAGGACATTTTTCACATCACCCAACCCTCTGCCCAGCAGCCCAATGGGAGCACACAGTGGGTATGGTGGGCAGCTCACAGGTGGCAGAACTAAAGAAGAGCAGAGGGCTGGGGCCACTCTCCACATGTGCCCCATCACTTGCCCCTCTGCCCAGCAGCCCAGTGGGAACTCTTCCTCCCTCCCCTGTCTGGGGTAAAGGGAGGGGGCCTGGAGGCAATGGGGACGGAATGTGACACTCGGTCTCTGGGGGAGGTGGGCATGGTACTTGTTCTGGGGGATAGGATGTGGGTGGGGCCTGGCATTCTGTCTCTAGCAGTTTTGCCATCACTGCCCTAGACTATACCACTTAGGGTTCAGTGAACATTTTCAGATCCCTGCCTCAAGATGGCTCCTGAGATTCTTGAAAAAACATAGCACTTTATACCTGAAGAAAATAGTAGTAAGATCTTGGACAATACAACTCAGAACAATCAAAAACCTAGATATTACCTCTTGAATTAAAAGCCTATACCTAAAACAAAGTCTTAATTTGGGAAGTAAGGTGAAAGAATGAGTAAATGAAAAAAAGGCTTCTGCTATAAAGAACTGTTACAGTGACAGGGATATTCAAAAAGCAAATTCTGAAGAAGAAAAAAAAAACTCAAAAAATCTACAAGGAAAACATCAAAGAAAGACAGTTTAGTCATAGAATCAACAAGAAAATCCAGAAGAAATCAAGATTTTATTTCCTTATATTCCTAATCATTTATAAAGTTTAAATGATTTTATAAGTGAAATGAGAACAGTGGTTTAAAGAATTATAAAAGAAATTACATCTTTGAAGGAAAGAATTGATTGGAGAATGAATAGATTAGTACAATGAAGTACAAAATTTTACCAAAGTAAGAAATTACTTAAAAATTATAATAGACCAAACAAAAGTTTTTTTAAATGAGTCTGTGCAACAACCAGAAATATTCAAAGAAATTCAGAAGATTGAAAAAATATATATCTAATTTCCAAAACAACAGCCCTGGAAAACAGATCAAGAAATAAAATTTAAGCATCACTAGACTATTTAAAGCTGCTCATTTTTTAATGACAATGAGTATCATATTTCAAGAAATTGTGAAAGAAAACTGCCAAGATCTGGTAGAACTGAAAGCAATTAGAGAAAAATCTGCCTTTCCTGTCCTATTAAAAAAAATCCCTAAATGAAAATTCTAAGGAATAACATACTGCAGACAGCCAGGAAAAAAAGAATTCAAAGTACTGAAGAGTACTAGTTATAATCATACAGATTTAGCAGCCACTGACATAATGGAATGAAAAGTATATAATATAACATTTTAAAAGGCAAAAGATAAAGGCTTACAACCAAGGATAACTTACCCAACAAAATTTAGTATAATTCGAAAAGCAAAAAAATAAATTTTAATTAAATAGAAGACATCTAAATACTCCTAATAAAAAAACAGAACCAAGAGAAATTAAAGAAAATATAATTAGGGATTAATCATAAATAAACTCTAACCTCAGTTAATTGTGAAGATGGGGGAAGAAAGAAAGCAAGGAAAGAAGGAAGGAAGGAAGGAAGGAAGGAAGGAAGGAAGGAAGGAAGAAAATAAAAAACTTGTACTATGTCTACTGCTCTGGCACCCACCTCTTCTTCTTTATGAAGAGGAAGGAGGGAAGCAAAGAGAAAAAAAGAAAAGAAAATGATAGAGAGAAATATACAATTAATGGTCATGACTATAAATTTGAATGGATAAATATGCCTCAAAAATGGAAAAGAATATTAGAATGAACCAGAAAGCAGAATTAAACATTATATACTTTAAAAGAAATAATTGAAGGATAAACACTGTATTAAAGGAGGCTAGAGCAAAATCTATTATGCTATCAATTCATTTTAAAAAATTAAAGATTAGCAATAATGATCTCAGACAAGGAAACTGTAGGTATTATTAAAGGAAATAAAAGGACTATATATTATGCTGAAAGGTACCAAAGTTCTGGTACCTATGCTGAAAGGTTCAAAGATTTGTTGTGAGGATAAAATGAGGTAACATTTATAAAAGTGCTTAGCACATTACCTGACACATGATAATGATCATTGAATCTTAAATGCTTATTCCTTTCCCTACCATATGCACCAAATGATATTATATCTATAATTAAAGAATAATTTAAATAAGGTATAGAGAGGCATAGGAAGTAAATCAATAATAATAGGGAATCTCAATGTGTTCTTTGATCATAACATTTTTTTTAAACCCTTGTACTTCGGTGTATTGTCTCATAGGTGGAAGATTGGTAAGGGTGGGCAATGGGGGTCAAGTGACTTGCCCAGGGTCACACAGCTGGGAAGTGGCTGAGGCTGGGTTTGAACCTAGGACCTCCTGTCTCTAGGCCTGACTCTCACTCCACTGAGCTACCCAGCTGCCCCGATCATAACATTTTTTTAAAAAATGAAAGTTAAAGACATAAATAGAATTTTAGAAAAGTTAGATATGATATGCCATTGGAGATCACTGAATGAGAATAGAAACTGTATATATATATTTCTTATGTGGGACTTTGAAAAAATCAGCCATATCTTAAGGCACAAAATTATTAGAAACAAAGATAGAAAAGTAAAGTAACATCCATAACCACAATTCAGTTTAAAATATATTTTATATAAGACCATCAGAGTAAATTTATAGACTAAATTGGTCCTAAAAATAGGTAGGCCAGAGATCAAATCATGAAAAAAAATAGATATTTTCACTAAAGATACCAAAATTTGAAGAAGTACTTATGGGAGAACTTCTTAAATTAAGGCCTTATGGACCTCCAAAAGTCCATGGATTACAGAGGATGCATGAACTTGCATGTGGAAAAATACATCTTTATTTTCCATGACCTCTAAATAAAATTTAGCATTTCTTTCTATTATGAATTAAAAAAAACATTCTGAGTCTGTAGACTTCATTTTGCTAACAAATGGATACATCACAAAGAGGTGATGAAAGCCTGAGCTAGAGTTCTGGTTGTGTGACTGGAGAGAATAAGGCATATACAAGAGGTGTTATAAAGGGAGACACAACAAGATTTGGCAGTGAATTGGATATATGTGTGAATAAGAAGAGTCAAGCCACATTAAAATTGCAAGCCTTACAGTTTTCAGATAAAGAAATCAAAGCTATCAGTAATCATATGAAAAAATGTTCTAAATTCCTCTTGATTAGGGAAATGCATATTAAAACAACTGTGAGGTACCACGTAACCCTATCAGATTGGCCAATGTGACAGTAAAGGAAAATGATAAATGTTGGAGGGGATGTGGCAAAATTGGGACACTAATGCATTGCTAGTGGAGTTGTGAATTGATCTAACCATTCTGGAAGGCAATTTGGAATTATGCCCAAAGAGCTATAAAAGAATGCATACCTTTTGAACCAGTAATACTTCTACTGGGTCTATATCCCAAAGAGATTTTTTTTTTTAATGGGAAGACCTGTTTGTACAAAAATATTTGTAGCCGCTCTCTTTCTGGTGGCAAAGAATTATAAACTAAAGAGATATCCCTCAATTGGGGAATGGCTGAACAAATTGTGGTATAGGATGGTGATGAAATACTATTGTGCTATAAGGATTGATGAACAGGATGATTTCAGAAAGAGCTGGAAAGATCTATGTGAACTGATGCAGAGTGAAATAACCAGAACCAGGAGAATATTATAAACAGTAACTGCAATTTTGTGGAACTATCAGATGTGATAGACTTTGCTACTAACAGCAATACAATGATTCAGGCCAATTCTGAGAACTTATGAAAAAGAATGCTATTCACCTCCAGAGAAAGAACTGTTGGAGTAGAAATGCAGATGAAAACATATGACTTATCACTTGTTTACTTGAGTTTATGTTTGGGGGTTTTGTTTCTATAAAATTATTCACTTACAAAAATGAATCATTTGGAAATTTATTTTGCATGATAATAAATGTATAACCCAGATTGAATTGCTTGTCAGTTCTGGGATTGGGGAGGGAAGAAGAGAGGGAGATGATATGGATCGTATAACTTTGGAAAATTTATGTGGAAATTTGTTATCAAAATAAAAAATTTAATAAAGAAAAAAAAAACATTGCAAGCCTCAGTGACTGGGAGGCTAGTGGTACCCTTGACAGTATTAGAGAAGTTCAAGGAGAATTAGAGAGGGAGTTGAGTTCTGCTTTAATCATGTTGAGTTTGAGATGTTAAAAAAGCAATTGTTGATGAAAGAATAGATTTCAGAAAAGAGATCGTTCTGGGTATCATCTGGTTAAAGATCATAAATTATTCCATAAGTTTTCATGCAATAACCAAATGAGGTCACATAGAGAGAGAAAAGAGTCTAGCACGCAGCTTTTAGGGATACCAAGTTAATGGAGACAACACAGATAAAAAACACAAAAAATAGAAAGAGTGGTCAGAGAGCATAGTCAGAAACGAGCAGTGTCACAAAAACTTACTGAGATCATATCTAGAAGGTCATCTGTGTCATCTGCTAAAGAAAGATCAAGAAGCATCAGGATTGCCCAAAAGGCCATTAAATTGGGCAGTTCAGAGAATACTGATAACTTCAGAAAGGGGGCAGTTTTAGTTTATGAGGACTTAGAAGAAAATTAGAGGAGTAGAAGTGAAAGTATCTACTGTAGTTGACTTTCTCAAGGAGTTTAATGACCAAGGGGAGGAGAGATACAGGAAAATAGCCTATAGTCATTATGGGATCAAATGAGTTTTTATAAGGGTTACAAAAACATGGATGTTTGTTGTGGTGCAGAGAGGGGACATAACTGCTTTTGCAGAATTTCTACTGTCAGTTAAAGTTTTAGAATCTTGGGGAAAAAGTTTCAGTTGGACTTGGGAACTCATGGAGGGAACCAGGGTCCAGCTGAGCTCCTTCTTGAGACTGAAACCTAGCTTAGATTTGTAGTTTCTTTGAGATTTGTTAATTTAGATAAATCCTTTGAATCTCCCTACCCTACCTTATTTTCTACCTTCATTTCCCTTGCCTGAATGTCTGATAAGAGTGAATAGGAGAGTGAATCAGAGAGTTAGTTCAAATCTGTGATAGTTAATGTTAGCCTGGCAACAAATTATTTATTGAGTCTTTGTATCCAACTTCCTAATCCCTTTTGATTTCAAAATCACCTTGAGAGCTGAGTAAAGGCAGGTCCTTTCTCAATCTCACATTCCTGCTTCCCTTCCCCCACCTGAGGTTTCTCTAAGCGGCAGTTAGGGCTTCCTTGATCCTCTACCCTGTCAATCTATCCTAGAAGACAATAAACCCCTTTTATGTTTAAACAAGATCTTTTGGCTACTTCATTAGTTGATTAGTAAGAGAGGGAGGAAGAGGAAAAGAGAAACAACATACTCTCTGGGTTTGAGGGAAGCTGAGGGTATCCATTTTGAAGGAAGTGTAACTTCAATACAAGTCCCTTCCTGTGAAACTGACTAAAGCCTATAGTAAATTTCAATCTGTCTCGGCTGATTCTAACTTGGCTGTATAGTGCCCTTTACTTGAAGAGATCAGTCTATTTCCCTTCAGTCTATTTCCCTTCAGTGTTTTGTCTTTAGCCTAAGTCCCAATCTGTATTTCCCTGCTGTGGTTTGTCTGCTTAGATTAATTCATCCTCTCCCTGGCAACCCTTGTTACCTCAGTGTTATATTCCCTAAACTCAGACATTCCCTTATTTCTCCTACCACCTCAACTACCATCCTTCATCATTGAACCTTCCTCATCCAATATATTGCCTTAACTTCCCTACTACCTAGTCTATTCCCTTGATTACCTCCAGCCTTGGGTCCCTTGCCTTGTCTTATTCCCTGATCCTACCAGTTATTACCCTAGCTTCAGCCTCATATTATATCCTTCCAATTCCCTTATTACATCCTACCTAATCCCATATTACACTCTCCTAATCCCATATTACATCTTAAAGGTCCCCTATTACATTGTAGACAACAGGGAAGCAGCTGGGAGACAGTTGAAATTAAGGGTAGACAAAAGTAGAGAGGAGAGTGAGGTATAAGGATGATATTAGGAATTAAGTCTTGTTATACTAGTTTAGAGATACGAAGTGGAGAAGCTGGCTTGAGAAACAATTGGAGTTTTAAACAAATCTGAGACAGTGTCAGTTTCAAATGTTGACAGTGTTTGGGGGAGCGGTAACGGTTTTTCTGTGACAGTTAGTCAAGGTGTGGCAGTTACTCTGGGGGAAGTAGTTACTCTCTCCCTGTCTCTCTCTTTCAGAGTGCTGGGAGCAGGTGACGTTTTCATTTGTGGAAACAGGAGAAGCAGCTCCTTGTGGAACCAGGGAGTTTTATTTGGGTGGAGTTAGAATCCCTTAGAGTTAGAAATCCT
Organism: Gracilinanus agilis; assembly: GCF_016433145.1. NCBI lineage: Eukaryota > Metazoa > Chordata > Mammalia > Didelphimorphia > Didelphidae > Gracilinanus > Gracilinanus agilis. Next base: position 538,554,307 of record NC_058131.1, read on the forward strand.
TTTTTTCCCCCTTATATTCTCAATAAATAGTTTATTTTTATATAACAAGAGTCTCCTTAATGTCCTTGAGCCTGGCCCTGACAAGAAGTTCACTTAATGAGCTTCACTTCAATCATATAAACTGAAGATACTTTGTAAACACAACAAGCAAAGTATCAAATTAGTTTATAATCAATAATCAATTCATTTACCCATTATTTTTACAGGGGTCAATTTACTGTAGCATTCCAGAAGGGATGCATGCAATCAAGGATGCTTGTAGAGAGGCAGTGGTTGGAGAGAAATCCATTAGACAGACATGATATTAGATTATGCAAGTAATCCCTTGAGTTTGACAACATGGTGGCAAATAGACTCTGTCCTATAAGGCCCCCAAAGGACTTTCTCATTCAGGTAGCAGCAACTAGAGATATAGAAGTATGGTCAAGAGGCCAGAAGGCCTTCTTCTCCTTAAAGAAAACCCTCTGGGGGGAGGAAAGGAAATAGATCTTTTCTCTAAAAGATATTAAAACATTAGAAAAGGTTCCAAGACAAGTCCCACCTGAATCAGGAGATGGACAACAAATCTTTATATTCTTCTCAATAAAAGGGTCTAAGAGGAAGCCACTGGGTACACAGATAAAAGTGTTCTTATTTTGAATTTCAGTATTAGATGTAATTTTGCATTGAGTGAAGATTTTTAACAGTCAAAAGTTTTCAATATGGTCTCTTCAGATTTTAGTAGCTCCTCATTTTAGTCTCTTATTTAATCTATTCTAGGCTTAGGGATGAAGTCAAGTTTTTTGTTTGTTTTTATTGTTGCCATGTGCTAGTGAACAATAAATTGTTTAACTTAGAGCTAAAGATGTCATTAACAAAAATAGTATGAAGCCCTTTTCTATAACCAATATTTGTTTCCAATTTTGTCATAATATAGCAACAATACATAATGAAGGTAATCTAGTCTCCAGTCCATCTTTGTTCACTCATGTGTTTATTTTAGTAGTCAACATCATTTCCACTAACGTATTTCCAGCAAATGAAATAATTGATATTTCTGATGTAATCATAGCCTGACCTTTTTATTGTACCAAAATACAAAGGAGCATCACTTTTTCTGCTATCCTCAATGTTAAGGTGTTCCAAGTTGTTTAATGCAGGACCATTTTGGCCGTGAGAGCCATAAACACCACATTTTTTAAAAAGTAATTTCGCGAGAGCCGTACAGTGCTCACAGTGTGCGCTCCTGTAACAGCGCCTGAAAAAAATTTGACTTTATGGCTCCTGCAGAAAGAGCCATACGTTGCCAACCCCTGTCTTAGATTATAGGGGAAATTTCTTTGTATTTGCTAGTGTATTAACCCAAACAGAACCCACTCATTCAGTGTTCCAAGATTCCTACCAAGCTTTCAAAATTATAATAGCAGTTTCAAGGCACTAGAATTCCCTGCTATATTTTATCCTGATTAACATTACCTTACTTTTCCCTTGATCTTTTCCATGCTCCTTTCTTAACTTTGAATGATGAATTGTTCTTTAGTGGAGTTACCATCTAATTAATCACTAGAGCTATCATTAACCATACAAATCACCCTCACACTGGTTAGTGGTTAGGTGTCCCTCAAATGTCTAACAAATGTTTAGACTTTGGAGGCAGGTAGTGTGCTGGGACATATCAAGGACTGAGAAACCAGTTCTTAGGCTTAGAATGCTACCATAATAATGTTGGTGTGCTAGGTGAACTAAGTCATCAGCAGTAACATGTCTAGCCTCAGCATTTTCTAGATCAAGAGATTAACTAATAATCAGTAAGAAAATTTGAATTAAGCATCCTGCCATGTGGCAATATATTTTATTTTATTTATATATTTTTAATGATTTTTGTTTTTTAGAAAAGTTATCATGGTTACATGATTCATGCTCTTACTTTCCCCTTCACCCCCACCACCACCTCCCCTCCCCCCATAGTTGATGCGCATTTTCCCTGGTTTTAACATGTGTCATCAATCAAGACTTATTTCCAAATTGTTAATAGTTGCATTGGTGTGGTAGTTTTGGATCTACATCCCCAATCATGTCCCCATGTGTTCAAGCAGTTGCTTTTCTTCTGTGTTTCCTCTCCTGTAGTTCTTCCTCTGAATGTGGGTAGCGTTCTTTTCCATAAGTCCCTCAGAATTATTATGGATCATTGCATTGATGCTAGTACAGAAGTCCATTACATTCTATTTTTCCACAGTGTATTGGTCTCTGTGTATAATGATCTTTTGGCTCTGCTCCTTTCGCTCTACATCAGTTCCTGGAGGTCTTTCCAGTTCACATGGAATTGCTCCAGTTTATTATTCCTTTTAGCACAATAATATTCCATCACCAGCATATACCACAGTTTGTTCAACCATTCCCCAATTGAAGGACATACCCTCATTTTCCAGTTTCTTTGCCACCACAAAAATTGCAGCTATAAATGTTTTCGTACAAGTCTATTTATCTATGATCTCTTTGGGGTACAGACCCAACAATGGTATGGCTGGATCAAAGGGCAGGCATTCTTTTATAGCCCTTTGAACATAGTTCCAGATTGCCTTCCAAAATGGTTGGATCAGTTCACAACTCCACCAGCAATGCATTAATGTCCCAATTTGGCCACATCCCCTCCAACATTCATTACTCTCCCCTACTATCATTTAGCCAATCTGCTAGCTGTGAGGTGATACCTCAGCATTGTTTTAGTTTGCATTTCTCTAATTATTGGAGATTTAGAGCACTTTCTCATGTGCTTATTGATAGTTTTGATTTCTTTATCTGAAAATTGCCTATTCATGTCCCTTGACCATTTATCGCCTGGGGAATGGCTTGATTTTTTATACAATTGATTTAACTCCTTGTATATTTGAGTAATTAGACCCCTGTCAGAGTTTTTTGTTATAAAGATTTTTTCCCAATTTGTTGTTTCCCTTCTGATTTTGGCTGCATTGTTTTTGTTTTTACAAAAGCTTTTTAATTTACTATAATCGATCATCCCATTCACATTCGGAGTTGTAATTATCAGTTGTGTGTTCCCCAACATTTTGGTATCCTCTCTTAGTTCTACCTCTTCTTCTTACACTATTTCTTTTTAAAGCAGTGATTTGTTTTAAACCAGTAACCTTTGTCCCCTCCCTTGATTTACTATCCTTTCTACCCCCTCCCTTGTTATTCCCCTTGTTTTATTTTTAAGGCCTAATGAATTCCCTCTTCCTTCTTCTCCCCTCCCTTTTTTGACCTCCCCACTCCTCTGCTCCCCTTGGTTTATCCCTTCTGACTTTCTCAGTAGGGTTAGATAGAGTTCTATATCTCAATGGATATAGCTACTCTTCCCTCTAAGGGTTAATTACACTGAGAGTAAGGTTTAAATATTACCTCTTAATGCTCTCTTCCTCTCCTTCTTATAATAGTATTCATCCCTTCCCCTTCCCATGCCCTCTTTGTGTATAAGAGAATATCCAATTTTTCTTATTCATTCAAGTTTCTCTTGGTGTCCTCTACTATTCACCCCCCTCTTTCCCACCCCCCCATATCATTTTAGACCATTTAGTATTCCAACCTCTCCCTATGAATAATTCTTCTAATTACCATAATAGTGAATACTATAATAGTGAATAGAGTTCACTACAGAGAATTACATATAACATTTCTCCACATAGGAATACAAATAATTAGATCTTATCGAACCCCTTAAAGAGGCAAATTTAAAAAATAAGAGTTTCCTTACTTTCCCTTCTGTTTCTTATTTACCTTTTCATGTTTCTCTTGTTTTTTGTGGTTGGATATCAAACTTTCCATGTAGTCCTGGTCTTTTCTGTGCAAATACTTGGAAATCTCCTATCTTGTTGAATGCCCAAACTTTCCCCTGGAAGTATATAGTCAGTTTTGATGGGTAGGTGATCCTTGGTTGTAGACCCAGTTCTCTTGCCTTTCTGTATATCATATTCCAAGCCTTGTAGTCTTTTAGTGTGGAAGGTGCCAGATCCTGTGTGATCCTGATTGGTGCTCCTTGATATCTGAATTGTCTCTTTCTGGCTTCTTGTAAAATTTTTTCTTTTACTTTTACTTGGAAGCTCTTGAATTTGGCTATTATATTCCTGGGGGTTGTCTTTTCAGGGTTTAGTGTAGAGAGTGATCTATGGATGCTTTCAATGTCTATATTGCCCTCTTGTTGTAGAAATTAAGGCAATTTTGCTGAATAATTTCCTTTAGTGTAGAGTCCAAATTTCTATTAATTTCTGCATTTTCAGGAAGACCAATGATTCTCAAATTATCTCTTCTAGACCTGTTTTCTTGATCTGTCAATTTCTCATTGAGATATTTCATGTTTCCTTCTATTTTATCAGTCTTTTGACTTTGTTTTATTTGTTCTTCTTGTCTTGAGAGATCATTGGCTTCTAATTGCCCAATTCTTGTCTTTAGAGACTGGTTTTCTGCTATATTCTTTTGATTTTCCTTTTTGATTTGGTCTGTCCTGTTTTCCAGCTGTTTGATTTTGGTCTCCAATTTGCTTATAAATTCTTTTGATTTGGGGGCATCTTTTTCTAATTGCCCAATTCTAGCTTTAGAGACTGGTTTTCGGCTATAATCTTTTGGTTTTCCTTTTGAATCTGGTCTGTTTGGTTCTTCAAGGCTTCCAGCTGGTCATTTCTGGTCTTCAGTTTGCTTATCAATTCATTTGATTTCTGACCTCACTTTCTAATTGTGAAATTCTGCCTCTTAAACTGTTATTTTCTTGCCAGTTCTCTACCATCTTTCTCATAATCTCAGATTTGAACTCTTCAATAGCTTGTGACTAGTTTTCATATTTTTGGGAAGGTTTGGATATGATTACTTGTTTGTTCTCCTCTGCTGTTTGCTCTGTTGTCTGGATTTTTTCTGTGTAAAAGTTGTCGAGTGTTAAAGATTCTTCTTGATCTTTCTCTTCTGGAGTTCTTGTCTCTGGCTTGCCATTGTGAGCCTCGTGCCCTCTCAGCTTTATCCTCACACCCAGGGTCTGTCTGTGCTCTTTAGGCTCTTGAGGTCTCAGGTCTAGTTGTTCTCAGGGTCAAACCTCCTGGTGGTCCCTTTGCTTGTTCTTCTGCCCAAAGCTCCTTTAACAGTCTCAGGGTGTTGCTTCCACAGTCATGCACCCCTCTGCACTGGGTCCCCACTCACAGTTGGTGCCTACACTCAGAATCCACATCTGCAGCTGTGACCATGCCTACGCTCAGGGTCTGTGTTCAAAGTCCGCACGTTCTTTAGCCTCTTGGGGTCTTAAGTCCTGCTGCTCTCAGGAGCTGGCCCTGGTGACCCCAGGTAGCTGCCAAGGACTTAATGGGTGCCCCAAATTTGCTCTTAACTCTTGTGGGCTGGCTTTGGCCCTGTAGGTAGTGGAGGGGAGGGGAGAGGGTGCTCAGCTCGCATTTTAGTGAGAGATATTTCACCCCCTTATAGCATGGAAATGCCCCAATCCCACATACCTTCAATACTGAACCCTATTGGGGGTCCCTTCGATCATCTGGATTTGTTTTTATGTCCCCTCAAGGAGTCCTGTATGTTTTGGTTAGGAGAGGTTAAGCAGCTGCTTTTTACTCTGCTGCCATCTTAACCCAGAAGCCTACAATAAGTCCCCTTGGCAATATATTTTAAGAAAAAGGATGGAATTATCTTAAACTCAGGTTACTCCAGTTTTGCTGACGTATCCAATCCATTATGGCATATAGCCACTGAGAAACTGCTCAAATCTTAGCATATCTTTCAAACTTTTGGGAAGCATTGTACAGAGGCCCTTTGTTTCTGGTTTAAATGGACCTTGAATACTAGTATGTATCTAAAGAAGATAACCAGTTATAACAGGAATGAAAGGAAACGGAATTTATAATTCAAAAGGCAGTCTGGAGGTTTAAGGATTGAGAAAAGAATATTCAGGGGATTTGCAGACATATTTTGCATAATATTTTCTTTGTAACTGACTCATTTGTATAGCTAAATAAGAAACCATCAATTGGGGTGTCCAATACCTCAGAAATGCTATTTAAACTGAAAAACCTTTTCTTTGACAGAGTCAGAATGGATGGAAATATGGTATCTCTCTGGATGAAAATGTGAAGACACATCCATTAATAAGACCTTTTAAAACATTAACTGAAAAGGTAAGAATCAATGGAAGTAAGAGAAAGATGTCTCTATACATGTTTTTTCCATCCTAGAGAAGTTTCATCAGTCAGCCATAAGAGGGCTTACAAAGCCCCATGCATTATTTTCTTATGTGTCCTTGCTCATGCCCTTCTCCTTCCTCACAAAACTCTAAATATGTTTGAATGACATGCAATTAAATGTCGGGTAACAGACCTTGTTGAGGGTTTTGAATTTTAAAGTCTTTTATTTAGTGGATTTGTTTTAGCCTCCAAAATTGCTATCTCATCACCTAATAATTCCTGCCATAATTTAAATGAATAATATTTAATATTTAAATAAGTTAGTTTAATTTAAATTAATAGGCACCATGCCATATGCATCACTATGGGATTGAGAAGCTTGTCAAAATAGCTATATTTTTTCAAGTGACTTTTACTTGAATTTTTTCCTAGGAAAAGGAAATTTATCGCTGGCCTGCCAGAGAGTCTCTGAAAACCATGCTAGCAGTGGGTTGGACAGTAGAGAGAACCAGAGAAAGTGAAGCCATCATACAACAGCGAGAAAATGAGAAGCTTCGCAGCATTTCCCAAACCAGCCAAGTAAGACAGGACTACTTAAAGCCAGACTCATTAAACCTATGGGGAAATAGAGTCCATGAAATTTTGTTGGATGAGATTTTCATTAGAATTAGCCCTGAGTGAATGAGTCTGGTTGTCGCATAAGTAAACAAAAATCCTTATTATGCAGTCTTTCTGTCAGAAATTATCTCGTGACACAATAGACCTAGGTAGAATTTGAGAGATGTCCTTATTCTCTTTGCTTATCAGGAAATCTGGGACAACATATGCATCACAATCCTTAATATTCTAAGGCAGATTCCTTGCTTATGGGTAATGTTCACAATATTAGTTCATAATATTATAAAATGGAGTTTTATTTTTAAAGGAATAAACAAAATAAAAATCAAAAAATTAACAATTATTAGTCCCAAAGTACACATAAATCTGCAAAGTCACTTGTAGTCCTGAGAACTCCCATGATAAATTAAAGCCTCAACCTGCCCCCCCAGTCCTGTTTAGTACCAGCTCCTCTACACATCTTGGAAGGAGCATAGATAACCTCTCTCCCTCTGCCTTTGCCTCTTCTCACTCTTCTTCCTCTTTCTCTGTTCATCCTACAACTTCTCATGATTCTATAGCCCAAACAATGAATTTCCCAATTCCTCTGGCCATTCAGGGCTATTCTCTATAAAGTCCTCATATTTGGATTCTGGATGAAAACAACAAATATTACTTGGTCATTCTCACCGTCTTCTTTTCCCTCAGTTGATTCCTTTGCTTACCAACCCCACTCGATCTTTGTACCTCCCTTGGGTCAACTACTCTTCATTTTCCTGTTATACAAAATAAGAAAAAGAGAGGACTTGGAACTATACTAGCTACAAAGAGCAGAAGCCAGGAATATCAATAAAAATGAAGGAAATGATGTCAGATCAAGTAAATTTACTTGCTTTTTCTAGGGCAACAGCTACAATCCAGCTCCACTTGACCTCTCAAATGTTGTGCTTTCTAGAGAAGTCCAGGTTAGTGCTAATGTTTTCACTATACATATTCTTCAGATCAGTTTAATTTACCTTTGACAGTATTTCTTAGTATTAAGATTACATCATAAGTACAGAATATTAGCACAAGAAAGACCTTTAAAAATCATCCAGTTTAGCTCCCTAATTTTACAGGGAATAAAACTGACGCCCAAAAAGGTAAAATGATTTGTCTGCTATTATGGAAATGGTCAATGGTTGAGTTAGGACTATTACCCAGACTTCCTGATATCCATTCTATTGCTCTGTTGCATTCACTGCCAGATAATTATAAAGGTTTCCTACCCCTGAGGGTTGAAGAAAAAAGAATGGATGTTGCCACAAATGAACAGTCTTGCAAGGCTTTGTATTTTATTGATATTTACCATATTGGAAAGTAAAACTGCTAAATGCTTAAAATATTTATTCATTTTAAAATAATAATAAACCAGGGGCAGCTGGGTAGCTCAGTGGATTGAGAGCCAGACCTAGAGACGGGAGGTCCTGGGTTCAAATCTGGCCTCAGACACTTCCCAGCTGTGTGACCCTGGGCAAGTCACTTGACCCCCATTGCCTACCCTTACCACTCTTCTGCCTTGGAGCCAAAACACAGTATTGACTCCAAGACAGAAGGTAAGGGTTTAAAAAAAAAGTAAAATAAAATGATAATAAACCCATTACATTTTATATAAATAACATGTTTAGGAGAAAATTCTATTTTCCAAATCAAAAAATTAGTTAGAAAGGTTGTATTGTTTTTTATATTTTTGCAAATTACTTTTATGTCTGGTTTAATAGAAGACTGGATTCAGTCTGTTGTGAAATGCTGTTTTGGTTGAAGTATATGAAACAAAAATAGATGTGTAGTTGGAAAAGGGAGAAGTACTTTAATAGGCAAATAATATCTTAGTATTGTTATGAAAATAGTTTAACCTCATGGACCTCCTGAAAAAAAATCTCAGTGACCACAGGGCTCCCCAGAATATGCTTTGGAAATTGCTAGCCTAAAATATCTAGAGTGTTAGGAATATATCTCACTGTGTAAAGACAGGAAAAGTGTTGTCATATAGTTCAGGGCTTAAAATTTCTCTCAATATCTTTAATACTGTTTGACAATTCAATACAAGATGGGCTGTGGATTCAGTGCAGCCTGATACAGCATGGTAGAAAGTAATGAACAGAAAAGTATAGTGTTGAAGCGATCAACAAAAACAACTAGCAATTAATCCATGAAGCTCCATTATTTGATTATAGAAGTTTTTCAATTGTCTATGTAAGTGAACTTCATTCAAGTGCTATTGCCTCAGTAACAAATGCACCCAAAACCCACCTCTTTAGACTCATTGAAGCATTGCTTTAGAAAACTTGAAAGAGATTTCAGAGATCATCTAATCCTACCCTCACCCATCTTGCAAATGAGGAAGCTAAAGCTTACAATGATTCACCCAAGGTCACAGATAGTTGTGAATACTCTGGAACCATGAGTCCAAATTGTGCAGTCTTTCCACAGTATCCGCCTTACTTCCATTTTGCAAAATCAATTGTATTTTATACCAATTAGGTATTCACCATGGCTCCTTACAAATGTCTCTGACATTTCATGTCAGCATAGAGGAGTATAAAACTCCTCTAAGAGAATGAAACAGCTTTTAGAATATCTCTAATAACTCCTATTTCTCGACCCCATTTCTTTTTCAGCCTCTGCTTTTCACTCCCTTTACATTTTCAAGCTGTGGCAACACGGCCAGTGATACTTCATTTCAGCTTAATCACCTATTTTTAGATATTTGCAAGATGTTCAAAAGGCACTTTCCTTTAATAATCACATGGCACTTATGTGAATGAATTTTATTAGTAAAGTTTAATTTACACCAATTTCTCACCAACATGTGTCCCATTTGTTTCCTTACCTTGATGAATGGAGATCCATAGTCTGTTTTCCTAATGACTGTACCAATGTAAATTTATGTTCCTTCTATACTCATAACCTAAAAAGCAGCAAACCAGAAAAATATAAGTAACTGAATTTCTCCTTCCCAGTCTGTTCACCACATCAACAGGAATAGAAAAGACTGACCACTTCAGAGATTTTCTCAGTCCTGAGATTCTGAAATTCTATTGTAAAATGGCATACTATCGATTTGTAGCTTCTTCTTGAAATGTTTATTTTTCATATATCACCCTAACAGACTAAGTTGAAAAACAGAAAGAGTTAGATTTTTTGTGAGACTGTATAACTAATGAGGTAAAGAAGCTTAGAATAAGTAATGATAGGAAATACCCAGCAATGAGCCAAATGCTTTCATTAACATTTCTTTCGTAAGCCATCCAAAAATAACCTCTCACTGATAGGCTCATTTTTCTTTCTGCCACCAATCTATTCACATTCTCAATATTTTTCCCTTGGCAGGGAATGGTGGAGGTTGTGGCTGAGAATTATCATAATATCTGGGCCAAAAAGAAAAAGATGGAACTGGAAAGCAAAGGTAAGGCTATTTATAGAGTATTAAGAGGAAATAACATTGTGCATCAGATGTGTTACTTGCTGGAAATGAAAGAGAAGAAACAAAATTCATTATAGTTCTCTTAATTTGTCATAGGTGGAGGTAGTCACCCTCTCTTAGTACCATATGACACCTTAACAGCCAAGGAAAAGTTCAGGGACCGAGAAAAATCCCAGGAACTATTTAAATTCCTCCAAGTGAATGGTATTGTTGTATCTAGGTAAGTAATTTTTCCCAAATGTTCCCTCTATTGCTATTTCCTGTCTTCAGTTACCTTGGCTTTTCACCCTGTCCTAATCTCTGGCTAATATTTTAAGAGAAAACAAACGGCTGAGTCTTTTGGAATTGGAAAATATTAATTTTGAAAAAATGAGTTAATATTAAATTGAGTAACTTGAGGTAAAAAATGGAGCCCAGGAGGAAGAATCAAACAATCTCAGAAGTAGAATGGGCCTCAGAACTCATCTGGTCCAACTGATATCTGAACAAAAATCTTCACTCTAGAGTGCTTTAAAAATACTCATTCAGTCTTTGCCTGAAGACACCTTCAGTCAGGGGAAACTTCCATCTTCCAAACTATTCACAGTTACATTTTTAGATAGCTCTTATGACTATGAAGTTGGCAGGGGGTTTTCTTATACCCTTCCTAATTATGTCATTACAATTTCCCCATTCTTACCACTTCTGCCCTTGTGACCAACCTTGGTCTGACCCATCTTCTGGGTGAATAGGATTCCTTCAAGATCCATATTGAGTCCCCCACCCACCCACCCACCACATTTTGTCTTCTGCTCAGCCTACATTGCAAAGCACTTTGGCTCATCTGATCCTCACATCATTACTTGAGTAGGTTGGTGCTATTATTATCCCCATTTTACAAATTAGGAAGCTGAAGCTAAGAGAAATTAAATGATAAACTCAGTATGACAAAGCTAATTAAGATCAAAGGCAGTATTCAAACCTAGGTTTTCTTGACTCCAAGTCCAGTGCTCTATTCACTACACTAAGCTGCCTTGTTAGATTTAGTGGATTTAGTCAGTGGAGTCCCACCCCTGGTTTGTTAGCCACATCTGCATAGTCTTGGGTCAGTTATGAAAAATGAGGTGATTAGGTGAGACAGCCTGCCTTATCTTTCCCAACTCTAAATCTATGATCCTGTAATCTCAAAGCGCTTCATCTTCCTGAATACTTTCCAGTTTATCGATGTCTTTCCTAAACGTGCTGCCAAGAACTGAGTACATTACTCCTGATTGTTCTGACCAAGGCCAGGTAGAGGGATACTACTTTCTCTTGATTTTGTACTCTGTGCCTTTCCTAATGTAACCTAAAATCATATTATCTTTTTTTGGATGCCATATCATGATATTGCTACATTTTTTACTAAGAGTATACCCTAAACCCCTCTCTTTCAGAAAAACTACAATCTCAGCCAATTCCCAGCTGTGTGACCCTGGGCAAGTCACTTGACCCCCCATTGCCTATCCGTATCACTCTTTTGCCTTGGAGCCAATACACAGTATTGACTCCAAGACAGAAGGTAAGGGTTTTTAAAAAGAAAGAAAGAAAGGAAGGAAGGAAGGAAGGAAGGAAGGAAGGAAGGAAGGAAGGAAGGAAGGAAGGAAGGAAGGAAGGAAGGAAGGAAGGAAGGAAG